>NW_010137917.1:33203-38132 GCF_000699245.1 Pterocles gutturalis
GGTGAACTGTTTTAAAGTTGCCTTTTGATTTTATGTGTTGTGTTATTATGCGTAGTTACGAATGCTTCTCCTGAAATGCTAGGGAACGTGTCTAGAGAACAGAAAGGTAATTCTGCAAAACTCCACATAGCAGAGACCAGAGGAGTGGGGTTGATTTCTCTGGACCTCGGGAAATACAGAATAAATCCATATTACACTTCGGTGTTCTCGCCCTGCCTGGCTTAGTGTTGATGCGTTTTACAAATCTGCATGCTGTGGATAAAGCTAGTTGTCAAATGCAGACTCCTGGCAGGAATTTGTCATGGCAGAGCGCAGACGATGGTGTTTTGGGCGCTGTCTCACTTTAGATTGGAGGGGAATCCCAGGGTGTGCAAGAGAGGTAAGAAGCTTGAGGTTTGGACTGATCCAGGAATTTTGTGTTATGGTTTTATTATTGTGGCTCTGACCAGCTTACCTCGGTCTCTATTTGTGTAATATCTGTATCTGCATAATGTTTACTTCCCAAGGCTCTTGTCCAGACTGGTGGGATGGTGTTTCTACAGTACTTTGGATGTGGACAATTCTATCAAAGTGCTAAAGATAAATGTGATGTTTTCCAGACTGCAGAGAGTTCCTTGCCTTTTGAGTGAGCTGTGGACAGAAAAGGAACTCGTTAATAAGAGTTACTAAAGCAGAAAATCAACCTGCCAGGATGGAGCAGCTGCTCTAGAATTATTATTATTTTTTTAAAAAAAGCTGAGAATTCTATCACTAATTTTTATAACTGTAACAAATAGTTCAAAGCCATTTTCTATTACTTGAAAGATCACAGTGCACTGGCACGTAATGCTTTGTTTCAAGCGATTTTTTTTTTGTGTGTGAAATTGAGCTTGAAGAATGGGGTCTTTCAAGAACTGCACAGTTATTGGAAAGAAGTTATTAACGCAGCAACCTTTTCACTCAGTGGATTCAGAAAGTCTACAGCCAAGGACATGGCAGTTGAAAATCAGTTCTTTCTAAGCGTGGGATTAGCCTGTGGGTTGAGCAATTTTTTAACGTTTAGAAAGGACCAAGATATCAAGAACATGCTTGAGGATATGACTGAAATTCAAGCCAAGTTGTAACAATAGAGGAAGAAAATAAAACCATAATTGTATTATGTTTTCTTCATGTATTATTTTCTTAAATCCTTTTGGCATCACATCTAACTTTGCACTTTTTTTTTTTGTGTAATGATTTTTTTTTTTTTTTTTTTTTTTTTTGGAGATCAAAAGCCATTTTGCCTGAATAGGAATTAGGTAAAACTCTGAGCTCTTCCCCAGTAAGAGCTGTGAGAGCAAATTACCACAAGGAACTTCTGGAGCAGTTCAAGCTCTCTGAGGATCAAGTATTTCAGCCAGTCAATTGTCCCAAATTAAGTAAATAAATACTCTCTTGAATTTCTTTGGTGCTGGCTAAAGGTGACACAATGAAACCCTGAAGCTACTGCACCTGAGCAACTGAGCAAATCTTTTATACAATGTAAAAAAATGCTCTTTACCTCATTTTTTACCAGTTGCATGGATCCTTTTCTGTTCTGTTCCTAACTGACCCTGTGGAGGGAAGGACTTCCCTGCATTCTGGCCACCCTTGCTAGTGTAATAACATTTCGAGTCTTGAAGGGTTACTTGAAAAACTCTAACTTGCATCAGGGAGTAATTCAACCTGTGGGTGTAGGACAGAAGTGTGGGGAAAAATGTGGAGCTACTGTTGTTCTTCCATCTCCTCTGCTTCAGCTCCAGTGGAGGTTGAGGCATCAGTATGTCTGTAACAACACGTAATTTTTGTCTGTGTGTAAGAGTTAGACTGAGCTTCCTCGGGTGGGTCGGGGACGTTAAGATCAAAACAAGCGGCTGTTAATGTGATCCATGGGACAGCCAGGATGGGGTGAGTGAATTCCAGAGTCTTACATACAGATTCTAGGCTGCAGTGAAGTCCCTTTACTGCCTACAAGCTCTGCTTGTATCTCTTCCTTGGTGTTATCTTTTATGTATTTCCGTGTTTCCGTTCCTAAAGCAGGGTAGATGGAAGAAAGCAGTCCTTGAGACTTTCTCTGAAGCAGTTCAATCCCACATCGAGTCCAAAGGGCAGATGGAAAAGGGGCTTTAAAGTTGACTTTGTGCTCCTAAGTCTTGTCACATGAGGATATTGGGCTATTCGCAGTATAAACTGCAGCAGCCAGCTGTCAGTCAACTGAAATGACTGTTTCAACAGCTGGGAATCAGTGGGACATGAACTCTGGCTGTTTTCCCTCTCCCCTAGCCACATCCTCTGTAGTAGTCTGGATTCTGTGGAATCCTCTGCTAATTCAATGCTGATTGGAAGCAATTTTGAATGTACAAGAAATTTGAGCCCGGAAAATATTAAGGAAATATAAACCTTTTCCAGATCTGGTTTATTGCAAGGACAGAGAAGTGCTAAGTGGGCTATATCAGGGTTAGTAACCGTATACTTCAATCCTCTGTAGCACGAGGAAAACGTTTCCAGATGAAGCTTCCCAATTCATCTCATTCCTTGAGACACAAAGTCAAGCACAACACGCATGCTATGGAGATAACTGCTATAGAAAGCTTTGGAAAACTACAGAAATAATTATACCTAATAATTTGTAGCAGTGCTCTCCGATATAGGAGAAGCCTGTGACCAGCCCCCATGCATAGTTAAGTATCTGTATCCTTTGAAGCTCTGAAGCTTAATTATAGTTTCATTACCTTTGACAAACCATAATTTCAGTGCTGGGCTAAGGGTAAAGCCAAACACTTGTCTTAATTTTACTGTTTTGAGCTTTCTCTCCCTTAGTTGTCCTTCGAGTTCCATCCATTTCTTTCTAATTATGACCATTGATTACCATGTTAATAATTTTTTTTCTGGGAGAATTTGACTAACCTTAGCTGTAAATGTGAGGTTGAAAAAGCAGGAAAATTAATGTGAAGATGATATTGCAAGGCTTTAATTTTTATTCTTCATAGACTCATAATTAAGCCCACTCTAGTTCTCTCTTTGCGTGGAGCAGGATGCACAGGTTATAACAAGGATTCTTTTCTTCATGTCTTTATGTGGAATGGGCTGGAAGGAAGGAATCAAATAACTAGTCTAATGTAAATTGGCATAGATCCATTGGCTAGGAAACAGGCCCAAGTGTATTTTTAGTGCAAGCAGAAGCTAAGCTCTCACTGTGGAACAACACTCTTTGGGGGAAGTAGAAGGAGGAACAGATTTTCTTAGGGCAATCCCTAGGTGAACGGGTCAAAATCGTAATTACAGCTTAACATAAACTTTCTCCATTTCTAAGAATTTGTAGAGGTAGGTTTAATTTGTTTTTAACATCTGAGATTTCACTTTGCCAGCTTTTGAAATATTTTCACATTTGAGCCCTTCTCTATTTACTGTTTGCTACTGTAGCTGTAGAGTTATAGTTAAACTCTATTTTTTTTTAGAACAAACCTTTTCTTTGTGAATATGTGACTTGGATTTAAAGTCTTGTTGCAAGCAGAAAACTTGAGTAAAAGGGATACTTTATGCAATTTTGTATAATTGGTGGAATTAATTTTCTGTTGATGAGAAACTTTTTGACAAGAATAGTTGTAGTAAGTTAGGATACTCCTCAGTGCAGTGGCGTAAGAGCTATTTTTCTTTGAAAAGTGCATAATATCTCTTATGCGTGTTGGTGGAAGCTCATCCCCTTTCCTCATCAGAGAAGGAATGTCTCAGTGTCAAGAAATGAATGGATTATGGGGCCTTTTGTCTTACATGTCTCTTCTGGGGTAAATTTGCTATAAATCACTCCTATGCTAATTAAGAGAACAAGGATGTCTGAATCCCTTTGTGAGTGCATGTGTGCATCTGTATGTTAATGAGTGTCCTTTTATTTTCAGTCTCTCCAACCTTCCTGCTAAACAGTAATTTTGTATTGACTTTTAAAATCTTGAAATGGGCTAACGCTCCTTCTGCAGCAGAACTCTTGTTTCTACTGGTATGTGCTATTCTGAGAAAACGTAGAACAACACTTCCCATTTGCCAAGCCCTCCTCATTTCACAGGGATTTCTGCAGTACTGAGATGCTCAGTGGTGGCACAGTTAGTCTTGTGAACTTTTAAAATACAAAATAAATGGATCAGGTGAGGTGTTGCATCCAGTCTGTGTGCGCTTTGCCTTTCCTGGTTTTTTTAGATGCTGAGCAAGGCGATGAGAACACCACACTGCTTGTTACCTGCACAGCAGAGACACGTCTGCTGTCATTCATGCTTGTTTGGGGCCCATCTGAGCCTTATCTTCAGCGGTACAGTAGTTTTGCTGGAGTCTCTGCCTTGAGAGGTTTTCCCTTGGTTCAGAATGAGTGGAAATTAACAGATTTGTTCTACAAGGAAGCTCTAAAGAGCAGATGTGGGGAAACTGAGCGTATTTTAAATACCAAATGTTCTTGTAGTAGTGTAATGCTTCCCCCTGTTGGAAACTGGAATATATGGAATATAAACCAGGATATTTGGAGATGAAGCCTCTTTTGTGTACATTACTTTCCATTGCACTTGATAGAACTTTAGAAGTGCCAGTCTTTAGTTAAAAAAAAAATAATATTTTTTTCATGTAAATAGAAAAGATGGTTTTCCCTCAGTTATCAGAACTGAATTCAGTTTAAAATAATCTTCTTTTCATGTTAAAATACAGCTGTAAGCACAGATGCCTGCAATTTTGCCGTCTTTCTATGAGAATACAAATATATAACCTATTTTAGTTCTGATTTTTATTGTTCATAAACTTACTATCTATTGATAAAGGCCTTGCGACTTCTAAAAGAGGAACACATCCTGTCTTTTTGCGTGGCTAAAGCTAATGTATACCCTATTATTCAGCTGCATGCTGAAAAACAGCACTTGTGTTCACCTGTAAAAATGTAAATGATTAAAGCAATGC
>NW_010137917.1:38142-97098 GCF_000699245.1 Pterocles gutturalis
AATGGTCAGGACAAAGTTGTGTTTGAGCTCTTTTCCTGAAGTTTCTGTATGTACCTTAGCAGAGGTGGTTTAACTAACAGGAGCCCAGCTGAACAAGGCGCTGAAAAGGGGAAAAGGGAATGTACTGATGCTATTAAAACATCTCTAAAAAGACAACACTATATTGAATTAGAAAATCTGCTGGATGTCTTATGCTTAAATTGAAAATTGTTCCTTCTCGTAAAATTCCAGAACAGATCTTCCGCTACTTAACTCATGACAGCTCAGCTGAGGAGTTGGGGGAACAATGTAGCTGATTCTCATTGTCTGGAGGAACTGGCTGTCTTTATCTTGGCCCTAAGAATATATGATATGCTGAACCTCAGATTATATCAGAGGTATTTGCCTTGGATCTTAGGCCTGGATATTTCTAAAGAGGAATCTCACAGTTGGAGAGAAAGAAGTTGTCATTTCTGAGCTGAGTGTGTTTGATGGTTTATTTTAATGGCAATAGCATAAGTAGTCTTTCATGTCCTGAATACCTGAGTGATTGTTTTGAGATACATCTAGTGAAAGAGAGGCAGTGGAGGCTGGTGTTAATAGGTTTTATTGTGTATCTGGCAGCAGTTCACAGGTGTATTTGTTCAGGGTTCTGTGCCCTGAAATCAGGAGATGCTGTGCCCCAGTTGTCATGTTTGATGGCTATACTCTATGACATTTGCATATGCTGTTCTTAGTTCCTGTCTTCTCATTTCTGCACCTGTTCTGGCCATGTTTATGAAAAACATTGAATTAAAATTTGTCTCAGAGGCAATTTGCTATGTCTGGCTTAGCTATTTTTTTCTGCCTGACCAAATTCTTCAGCCCAGTCATGGCTCCTGCTATGAAACTCCCCCTGTACCATGAACTGGGAGTGAAAAATGTTCTGATCATACTCCGATGTCTTTGTGCTGTGATGTCTGTCAGGACATTATATGAGTCAATCTGTTCAGTAATATTCATAACCATTAGTGTCCACCTTTTCATTTGAGTTGCTTATATAGATGTACCTAGAGGGACTGCTCTCTGCAGCTGGTCACTCTCAGTCCTTACAAAAACTCCATGAAATAATGAAATGCTTCTACCTGTATAGAAACCCCTGCTTCTGATTTTTACCTGTGGTTAAGGAGGACAGACTCAAATGCACAAAAGGATTTAGTAATTTTGTTTTATCTGGAACCATCATACAGTTTTTTTGGAAGAACCATGAGAAACTCAAACCTTATGAAATCAGTTCAAAAAGTTGTAAGACAAACCCAAAATCTGTATTTGAATGAGGTGACAGTGTCTTTATTTTATTTATGTTTCTTAAGTTGTTGTGGTTTTGGGCATTTCTCTGCAACCATAAGCTGTCTAGCTGATATTGGTGGTAGGACAGTTAAGGATGGTTTGGTGTTGTGTGCCTTCAGACTTTGCTGGGTACTTGGGGTGAGTGTTATTGCTTTGGGGCAGCTGTATGTGCTCTTGACTTTGTTTTTCATCTAGCCTAGAAGCAGGCAAGGTTGACTTGTAGTAGTGCCTGGAAATGGGCACAAACTTCACTGATGTGTTTACAGTCATTTTGTATGGATTGGATGGAATTGCATAGCTCTTTCCTCTAGAATTCCGTCTGAATACATTTGTACATAATGAGATATGTGTGTGATGTTTAAAGGATGCTATTTAGGTTGAAAAGTTAAGCCCCTCACTGTTAAGGAACTGACAGATTTACAGTTGCTCATGCCATCTTTATTTTACCCACATGTGTGTCCCTCTCATGTGGTGAATGAGGCAGGTGTCCCATGGAAAAAAATGATATGTGACCACGTAATTGCATTACAGCCCAGCTGTTCAGCACACTCCTAGTGTGACTCTTCCGTACGTAGTAATTCTAGGTCTGTTTTTGAAAAGCCAAAGACAAGAGCAAATCAGAACTGTTCCTCGCTGCTGTGTCAGCTTCCCCATGCCCATGTACTGTCAGTAGCAGAGCTTGAAATCTGACCCTTCAGCATTGCAACCAAGACTCCCACCATCTCAGTTTCAGGGCTGTTGCTGGTAGCTGGCAGCTGGAGATGGCTTTTATCTCGGGGTGGAGGCTGGATCCAGGTACTGGCTTTTGTGTAGCTGTGGCAGAGGACTCAGCCCAGCTTTGCTTTCTCTCCCTTGAGTGGATGGTTTCAGAGTATGCTAAAGGGAACATGTGTCATATTCTGTTGGCAATGGTCACATTCTGGATGAGGTGACAAATGGCTCGTGGCTGCAGGTGGCTGGGAAGCCCACAGCAAGAAGCAGAAGGCTCCTCTCAACAGAAGCATATCAAAATCACAACTGATGGGTACACAGATCTGTACTAGAACTCAACAATACATTTCATTCTTTCTCATGTCTTGTTTACCACCTGTAACTTGTAGGTGAGTGGAGCTGTGATTATCCTGCAGGTTTTAGGAGGCGTATTTCAATGTGACACAGAGCACGGCTTGTCAGTGCCACTGAAATCACCAGCTTCATGCTTCAGAAAAGAGCTGATGTTTGGGCTTGGCTGAGCAGACTGACATGTTTCTGAACTGACTTCAGCAATCTTTCTGTAAGCCAACAGTTGGCTTGCGACAGATGAAGCTGAGTAATCAGAAGTTTGTGGCCAAAACAGGAGCCCTGCACCTGAAGCATGCCATGGACAGGAGTTTCTCTTTCATTTGGAGTAGTAATGAAGGATCATAGACTTTTATATTTTTGTATCTTTTGTTCAGAGCCTGACCCACTGCTGGACATTGTGAACAGCCCATTAAAGCAGATGACCTTTAAAGGTTGCTCCATATATTGTATTTATTGACCTTTCCTGGGAACTTTTTTTTTTTCCTGTGGCAGCCTAGACAGTCCAGCTTTAAAGTTTTCTGGTGATTTGCTCCAAGAATAAGTCAAGACTTTTTCTTTTCCATTTTCTAAAAGCAGTTGACACTTTTAGATTTTTGTGATGCTAATTTCAAAATCTTCATTCAGAATTTCTCTTTGTGTCGTTTGCCCCTTTGTGAATTTGCTGCCAGTTCAAGATACTATTGCCATAAACCACATACTGTACCCATAATCTGTGGCATCCCTCTACATACAAACTGTGTGAAGGAGTCAGAGGGACTGTGCTGAAGGGCCACCAGCTATACACAGCAGGCATGAGAGTGTTTGTTCATTGTTAGAGAAGTCTGCTTCACAGTTTCTGCCTTTCAGGGGCCATCTGGATTTTGAGTCATTATTTTGATGCTTTCTCTTGAAAAATTGGATTTTTGCATGGTCTTGATACTGCACAATAGCTTTAAAATAAAGGAAGGGAAAGCAGAAAAAAAAAAAGATCATATTCTCTGTGAAAATTAAGCAGCTGACCAATGTTGTAGTTTATCCTCTGACTGCATTTTTGGTATGTTCTGAATAAAAAACCTCACAGTGTAAATAGTTGCTTCTATTACTGTTGAGTATGAATTCCTCTTTCATAACAGGAAGAATCTGTGAGCCTTTCATTTATGTTTAGCCTTTCTTTTTCCAGTCTGAGGCCCCAGATTAAGGCAAAACTTCAAACGTGCTTAGACTAAAGCAAATGACACCTAAAAATCATAGAATAGTTTGTGTTGGCAGGGACCTTTAAAGGTCATCTAGTCCAATTCCCCGGCAATGAGCAGGGACATCTTCAACTAGATCAGGTTGCTCAGAGCCCCATCCAACCTGAGCTTCAATGTTTCCAGGGATGGGTCATCTACCACCTCTCTGGGCAACCTGTTCCAGTGTTTCACCACCCTCATTGTAACAAATTTCTTCCCTATATCTAGTCTGCATCCACCCTCTTTTAGTTTAAAACAATTGTCCCTTGTCCTATCACAAGAGGCCCTACTAAAAAGTTTGTCCCCATCATTCTTATAAGCCTCCTTTAAGTATTGAAAGGCTGCTGTAAGGTCTCCCTGGAGCCTTCCCTTCTCCAGGCTGAACAACCCCAACTCCCTCAGCCTGTCCTCATAGGGGAGGTGCTCCCTCCCCCCATTTCAGTGGCCCTCCTCTGGACCTGCTCCAACAGGTCCATGTCTGTCCTGTACTGAGAACTCTGACTCTTACTAGGTTCAGAATAATAGAGCTATAAAAAGCTGCCAAGCCGAGATGAGCTGAAAGAAAAGCTTTATTTCTAAAGATACACAAAGGGAATGACATAAGCCGTGACTGATGAGGTGTGTCTGAAATGCTGACAGTTATCAGGCAAATGGCATTTCATTCCTCTTGCCAGTGATGATGGGAGCCCAGCTCAGCATTACAATCTACAGAAGCTGATCTACGTTTTCTTGGAAGCATGGTTTCCTCCTTTTTATGAGGAAAAATATGAAACAAAAATGTTTTGGTTCTTTGAAAATACATGTTTTATCTGGAACAGCCATCTGTGCATTCCTACCCTTAGAGCCAGTAATTGTAGGGATTAGTCTTAAGACAATATTTTCCTTCATTTTTTTCTGTCCATCTGACTTGTAAGCTCCTGGCTCCTTTTTTACATCGTGGAGATGAGCTTACAAAGCAGTTGTGATGCTTCTTGTCACTATGAAACTGACAAACTTCTTCCAACAGTAGCAATTTGTGCAGTACAGTAATCTTTGCTCCTGGCTTTGGAGCTTCTACTGAAAGACCTGGAATGTGGGGCTGATCTTGTGTCCAAAAGACTAAAACTCCCGTTAGCAGCAGTGGAACAGGACTGGGTATGCAGTCCATGGAAAGTGATGTGAGTACATAGAGAAAGGCAGGCTCTTTTTATGGGACAGTATTTTTGTCTGATATTTTTTTTAAATGACAACTGATCTGATAAATCATGTATTTAGTGAAATGTAAAGTGAATGAAACTTTGAATGCAATAAAATTAAACTTTAAAATAAAAAAGGGGGGAGAGAAAGACAAAGATATACCAAATATATGGGGGCGGGGGGGGAGGAAATCCCATTTTGACTGAAAAAAGGATTATTTGCTATGATGGTTATTTGCACACACAGAAATAAATGCCAAGGCTTAGGTTCTGTTTAGCTGTTTAGGGCAACAGAGCTAACCTATGAATAAAGAGCCAGAATATCAAACTGGTGGTTTCTCCTAACGTCTATCGTTGAACCCTACCCAAGATATTTGGAAGCAGAACATCAAAAATGAATGTCATCTGGCTGCAGCCAGATCACTACCAGAGTTAAAATAGCCCTGGACATGTAGTTCATGATGTGTGATATACAAGTGGTACGTATCCGTTTACTGGGAGTGTTGTAGTGGTGAGGTTGTTTGAACTAACAACCATGCATCACATACTGCAGCACTCTGCTCTTGGGTCATCGATAAAAGAATCCACATTAGAAAGATACTTAATGTATATCTATGAGTAGTATTATGAGATATGCAGGATTTAGAGACTCACTTTGTTAGTTATATTCTGAATATCATAGCAGGCATTACAAAAGCATATTCTTTGAATGAGGTCACTTACCCCTTTTCTTCCTTGGTGTAATTGTGTGGTAGATATGTTTTATATTTTGCATTCAAAACCCATGCATTTACATTTGTACATTATGCCATAATAATTCAGAAAGTTTCTCATATAGACAAAAGCATGTTTTGTCTGAGTTTTGTGGAATTAGAAAAGATAGCTTTTAAGTCTCTGATACCGTTCTTCCTACCAAGTTGCATTAGTGGTAGCCACTGTAAGTTAGTGAAGTCTCTGCCTTAGAAAGAATTGCAGCAGGAGGCCTCAGAGTTGCAGAAATAATAGAACATGATAGTTGAAAATGGAAATTAAGACAACAATCTTATAGTCTGGAAAAATCACTGGATAACAAAAGACTGGTTTTATTTTTGTTATTATCTCAGACTCATCTTTTTGTCTAATGACATCTGATTCTTTCAGTTACTTGTCTTTCCTCTATTCACTATAATTTAAATTATATTTCACCTGTGTCCCACATCTGATGTAATTTCACACATCTAACTTCTGGTTGCCTTTTTGCATCTTTCTTTATCAAGTATAATCTAATCTTCTAATAATGACTTTGTAAGTATATTTATTTGATATTATCTGTCTAGCCTTTATCAATTTTCTCATTTTACCTAATTTGCACATTTTTATGAAAAATTTTTTAGACTTTATAAGAGTGACTAGGAGTTCCAGGCATGAAATAAGACTCCATTGTTGAACAAAATGTACCTATGTTAACAAAATGATCTCTCTTTAATTTTGCAGTTATTTCCATGTCCTATATGATGCACAGAATAAAAGACAAGTGATGGTTTGAATTCTGAACTCACGTTCTGAGGTCAGAAAGCCCCACTGATTGATTTTAACTTGCATCTAGCAGCACATCACCAGAAGAAAGTTTCTGCAACTGAGATGTTTTTAACAGTTCAGCATTGCCAACTTTTTAATCCTCATTCTGGCAGAAGTGCTATACTTCTGCAACACCAAGAGGACGGAAAACCAGGAAAACTTAATTTTTCAGTAAACCAAGTAGTTAAAGTTACAGGGGGAGAAGAGCTGTTTAGCAATTAGGAGCATATGCTATTTTCCAAATAACAACTTTGCTATGAGGCGAGAAGAAAACCAATCAGTATAAAAATATTCAATTTATTCTTTGTTTCTTTGCGTTGGTGTTGCTTGTAACATCTGTAGTGATGAAAGAGGACTCCTCTCTGGGAGATTAAGTATAAAAAAAGAACCAAAATTCCATTCTTTCTTCAAAGAGCTTTCAATCTCCTTTCAGGTTTTCTGCTTTCTATACTTTATTTCTACCCATGCTTTTGCCATAATTTAGGATATTCTGATGTGTAATGCATTTAAGGACAGAGAGTTAAAAATATTTTTCTGACTTGCTATCTAGTTTCATGCATCAAGCCCATAACCTGAATGACAGCAAGGCTGTGCAGGTTAATGAATCTAGAGGCAAAGTTGAGGAAGATAAAGATTTATTTTTCCCCTTCCAAAACAATTTTTGATTGACTTTGTGAACTACGTAACATACAGCGTCCCCCACTCCCTGCAAGTTACAAAAAAAAAAAAAAAAAAAAAAGTGTTTTTAAAAGCAAAAAAGTTGCCAGAAAGTTGTGAGATCCTTTCTCAGAAGCAAGATTTTATTTTTATGCATTTCAGCATTGCAGTCTGCCACTTTCTATTCTATTAAGTAAGGTAGCGGATGCTGCCTTCAGAGGCAGCATAATCTGCTTTATCCACAGATATAACCAAAGCCAGGGAAATAATTTTTTTATATTCTGTATTAGTAAACCACTAATAATTACTGGGAGCAGGAAAAAAGCATTTTTCAAATCTGCTATAAATAATAGCAACAAAAATTTAATAGAAATTGTCATAATGGAAAAATACTGTTATCTAAATATACAGAATATTGCTCATATTGGACTCTGAAGTCCTCTGTCCTTTATCTGTGGGGATACTTCTGCATATTCCCCAGATGAAAGCACCATTGTCTGTGGCGGCACACAGTAACTATAGAAACAAATAACATCTTCTATGGCTAAATTAATGAAATGCTCTTTTTCTGAAATGCTGTGGGACGTTTCAGAAATGAAATCTTGGCCATGTTTCTAATTTCCTCCCCTTCTACTTCTGCTCCAAACAGTTGCTCAAATTCAGTGTCTCGTATTAAAATATACAGCTAGTATAAAAACTCAACTAAATACTGAAGCTGTAGATTCCATGTTTGCAATAGGATTAGGCAGAAACATCCTGTATGTGGTGTGTTATTCCGCTGCTCAAAGCTGTTCTGTGATGCAGATTTCAAAACTGTATTTAAAAAAAAAAAAACTTACCTTCCCCTGCAATTGGTCCAATTAAACTCTTTTAATGCATGTTTTATTTGCTGAAACAAAATCAGTGTAATCTTTTCTAATCTTTTTCTGGTTCATTGCAAGGTCCATCAAAACCAACAAAAGCCTTTCCACCTACTTGAACTGAAGCTGGATGGAGTCGCTAGCTCTGACAGTTTTTTGTGATGGTCACATGTAATGAGCTTTACATCTTAATGTGTTTGTCTCCAGAAAATGTTGTGCAGGAATTAGTTTGACTTGAACTTCTACATGGATAATAAGTAATTAACCTATTTTGTTTTCTATTGAGAAATTTTGGGAAGTCAACATAGTGCCTGTATAGGGGGAAGATATATGTAATGTGTATGTAAAGTCCTAAGTGTGTCTGAAAAGCCACCGCTTTGTAAGAAAGCGTAGGAAATGGAGAGTTAGCACAGGTCACAAGTCTGTGTGTTTAGGTGAAGAAAATTACTGTCAGGTGTCAATGTAAAATGGAATTTTATTGCTTTGGAATTGAACAGTGTTGTTGCTCAGCTCCAATAAGTATATAGTGTTTTTCCACTTCAAAGACCAGAAGAGAAAAGTATTTATCAAAAAACTGGTTCATGATTATGAATTCTTCTCACCAAGATCAGTGAAGATCTGTGATCTTTCATCACAGAAATGAAAGAGATCTCTTTGGGAGAGTGGTGGGCAGTGGCACAGACCAGACTGACTTCACAGCCTACCTTGATGCTGCTGTGCAGGAGCAGCCTTGATACCATCTAGAGATGGAAGGGCCAGTGTCCTCCAGATCAGCTTTGAATGACAGCTGAGGCGAAACCCGACATGCCAGAATGTTTTGGAACACGCTTACTCCTGCGTGTGAACAGGCGCTGGTGCTCTACGCCTGACTGCTTTGATGTGCCACCACCCTATGGACAATGTCAAACATCTGAGATGGTAAAAAGCTTTTCTAGAAAGACCGTAATGTCACAGTGGGTATTTGTAGGCAGTCTGAAGTCAATTTAAGCTCTTGGATAAAATATGTTGGTTCTATGGGGCTGAGTTAGAACTATACCAGGCTTCAGGCTGCTTGCAGCATCTACCATTTTAAGCAAATATAGGCATGGCCTTAATTACATATGTTAATCCTGTTACTCCAGCTTGATATAATCTTCCTCTGAATATAATTTTTTTCTTGCTTTTTGCTGTTTAATTCAGGACTGATTGAATAGTGCTAAGCTTCGCCGTGCCTGCTGCAGTTGTTGCAAAGCACCCAAAGCCAAGTTGTTAGCCTTTGTTAAGGTACACAAAGGTTTTGCAACTTGGGCATGTTTTGAACACTTTCAGGTCTCAGCACCTTTGTATCTGTTCTGGGTGTTAAAATGACATTTGTGATGGTGAAGAGATTTCTCTGCCATTCTTCTTACATTTCGTAAAGTTTCTGTTTCTCATAAAGATTTTTCATTCTAAAATTTTCTGTTTTCTTTAGGGAACAGCAGTATTACAGTCTGGAGTCTTACCAGCTATACCAGGTAGGAGCCATTTAGTTATTTGGTTTGTTAATTAATAATGTTTTAAGTGCCAAATTGTGATGAGAGAAACAGAAGATTTAGGGAAGCAGAACTGAAGACTATATTGAGAGGTATCCTCTTCGTGGTTGGTTTTGCTGCTGCAATTACTGACTGACAATTATGAAGCATATTATAATCTGTAGTATCTTTGGTTTCAAAGATTAATATATTTGGTTTTCCCCTTTCTTTGGTAATCTAAAGAGGTTCAAAATTGTCAGTTTCCATATAAAGTTGTTTACCGCATTTTCTATTTACATAGTCAAAGAAAGTAAAGAAAATGTTCTTCTTAGGCTGTATTAACACAAAGGGGAAACTTGATTTATATGTTTAGTGTATCTACCCAGTTTTCTAAACAGCACAAAAGCACAGGAATGGATCCTTACCAGAAGCAACATGGAGATGCTTCTCTCAAGTCAGTGGGACAACTGGTTGACCAACAAAATCAGTAAAGGGAGGAAGCTGAGTATCTGACCTGGAAAGATTATTTAGGCAAAGGTAACACGGCAGCTATCTCTGCATTGCAAATCTGCCTGTCAGTAGAAGATGTTGGTCATCTGGAGTTCTCTGTTGGACATAGTCAAACTGGTCTGGCACCTTTTGAGTCATCATTTTACTTCAAATATACCATTTTGTAAGCCTTTGGGTTTGTGTACTGTCTCCATCTTATTCCTTTGAGAGATCTGTGCAAAGAAGTTGGTTAGTATCTTAAACATCTTTATATTCCTCAAGCTGTTTACCTGATAATTTGGCAGATCCAATAAATTTTTCAGGTTGCCTGCTTCCAGTAGGCATAGAACAGCTCTTTGTGTTGGGTTTCCTTATTACTTTTTAAAATCTTGGCAAATACGTAAAGAAGCATAGCTGATTGATGCTTGTGTGAACAAATCCAGTAAGATACCTAGGATCAGGAGGTGTCTCTGGAGAAGGTCATAAGTAACTCTACTCCTTTCTATGTTTCTCTGTCTGTCTTAGCAGCAGAAAATCCAGAAGCATTTAGCAGATCTTGTTCCTAGTTATTCCACTCGAGTCAGTGGAATTACTCTTGATTTATAGAGGTGTAAGGAGAAGCACAAATTGGATCATTCACTCTAATTTTATCTTTCCTTCTGGTACTCAGGTTTCTAGTCTTCTAATCAACCCAAGGAAACCAGCGCGCTTACGATGAAAGTGTGTGTAAATACAGGGGAACTTGGGCCTACAGCTGTGTGTGGAGGGCACAATATTATTTCTTCATTCATTTCAGTGGCAAATTAATTGTGGATGAAAACAATATCTGACAAAAACTTAATCTCAGACTATTCATGCAGATGAAGGGGTTAGCTGTTTTGATAAAACCTATCATTAAGCAAATTGGAAGTGCAGAAATACAGGACAGATTTATAGATCAACAGAAAGGGAAGATACAAGTCCGGGAAATTATTGTTTAAGAAAAGAATTGAATACTTGTTGGAATAAGTATAAATGCTTTAGGCAAATGCAGTATCTAAAGCCAGTGACTGAAGTTTTTAGCTATCTTCATGGGGTTTCATCTCAGATACTCTTATTATATACCTGTAGAAATTTATTCTTCAATACTACGCTACTTTTCAGAATATAAAAGAAACCCATATTTTCTCTGTCTCGTTGCATTTTTATTATCCTCAGACATTTCATTTTAAGGTATTGCCTTTTACATATGTGAACATTTCAAGTGTAATTGAACTTGCCATTGGAAATCTTTCACAATAATACTGTAGCCTTTGAATGTTCTGCTTCCACCATCTCTAATCCAAGCCATTAACTGAAAGTCCCTGGGTGCTGAGCAGCCATTTGAACAGTTCTGTTGTACTAAAGGAACAGCATTAGAACTTTTCTGTGTTTCTCTATTATGATTTTTTAGTCCATTGCTGAGGATAACATAAGGACACACTAATTTGAGGTAACTACTTTCAAAATCTGTCGTGCGCATGTACGTGACAAGATACCTCTACTAACATGAATGATGATACAATGACCCAATACACAGCTATAATGTTTGCTAGTGTAGCAGTACTACACATTTCTTTTTTTTATCACAAAAGGATTGTATTGTATTTTCAGACAAACACTGTAGGAATGCAAACCCACTTCTTCCAGTGCTACAGGTGCTTACATGTTCTGTACAATATTTCTGCTCTTGAATGCCTCAGTTCTGTAGCAAGAAATGGAGTTAAAGAGTCAGGATAAATATTTTTCTGGTTAAATATTTTTTCAGTTTATTGGTACTGAAAGTGGGTGATAGTATTTTCTTTCTGCTGTTAGTTATATATGCTGATCAATAGACTCAGCGACTTCAGAGAGATGCGTCTTATTCTAATGGCAAGCTGAAAAGTGTTCGTAAATGCATCAACAATTCTGAATTGTATTACTAGATGGAAAAAACCAAGTTGGGATGAATCATTTAATTCTGGTTTAAATAATTTGGTTGACTTTGTTATAAATAACTTTGTAAAGATTGATTAGAAAGAGAGACTGAAATAGATTGCTTGCATTTGTAGGAGGAAAGTGTTCCCACTGTTATCATAGCTTTGTACTACAGATCAAGGTAAGGGATTCTTTGGAGTTGTATGATGTGGGAATGCCTACTCTGAAGTATAATAGCCTGCATTTATGGTTATTATGGACCTTAAAATACCATGGCAGGATAGAGGTTCAAAAACGTGATTCAGATTTCCTGATTTCTGAGACTGCTGGATTCTGGGGGTACCTAGGTTTAGTACATTTGGTCTAAGAAGTTCTCATGGGACCTACACAGAATTTCTCATGAATGCTTAAGAAATTCTGTAGCATGATCTAGTGGATGGCATTTCAGAGAGATGTATGCAGGTCCTTTTCTCAGAAGCTGTTTATGTGTTTTGAATTAAGGGATCATGAATGAGATGCACATTCAGTGATGAGGGGTAGAACAAAAAGACAGCACATTCCTTCACAGAATGGTGAGCTGAAGAGCTATTCATTATCTTGATTATCCTTCTGTTACTATAAATCAAAATACTGTAGGAAAAAGCAGGACTGAAGGGGTTTGTCTAGCTCAAGCCTCTGCCCTGAGGTTAGGATGTACTTCTCTGTGTATGTCTGACAAGTGTTTGTTTAACATGTCCTGCAATGAGAATCCTTAATCCACCTTAAATCATCCAAAGTCCTTTGCTATTCTTACATTTAGAATGTATTTCCTAACAGTTGTGGTGTTTCTCGCTGTGATTTAGGCCTGTTATTTAAATCTTGTGCTCCTTTCTAGTTCATTGCAACAGCTTAGACAGGAACCTCCAGCTCTTACTTGTAATGTCTTCATGCTCTCCTTCAAAATATTTGGATTTTCTCAGTTGAGTAGAACTCCATCACAGCTCTCCTGTTTTATGAATGATGTTTTAAACCATGAGGTTGTTTTGTGTGGGGGGAAAAATGCCACGATTTCTGTCCTTAGTTGCCAACCTTCCCAAGTGAACTGAGCAGTCTGAATCCCAAGACTCTTTAGAAAAGCTACGTTGAGAACTGGCATGGGTTTGCAGAAGTGCTTAGGGACCCTCTGCAATCCTTGGACAAGGCATTTCATGGAGGTTCTCTGCACCATATTCCAGAAACTTTTGTCCCTTCCCATTAGCTACAGGGAAGCTGATTGACTAGGCATTCCCAGGAGCCAGACCCAACCTTGGGCATTTCAACACTCAAATTAAACTTCTACAGTGGAAAGTCTGATCTCCCTGTACTTCTGTGCTGCAGGCTCTGTCATTGGAAAAATCAAGATGAATGGGAAAATAAGTTAACAAATAACCCCCCACGGAAGCAAGGTAGTTTAATATTTTTATGTTTTGTGACTCTTAAATTCTCTCTTTTTTTTTTTTTGGTCTGTTCAGTTCCATTTTTCACATACTCCACATGAGCAAATTCATCAGCATTGCAACAGACACTCTTACTATCCGACAGCCTCTTTGCTTGTAATACCAAACCTACACAATGCTTTATGGGAAAATGTTCTGAGATGATGAATTAAGGAATAAACATAAAACAATGGTGCTGCTGCTCATTGGAATTCAGCTGAAATGTCAGCTGAATGCTGATTATGAACATTCTATCTCTGCTAAATTGTTCTTAGGTAGATATGGAGTCAAGGTAGGGAGATAAAAAGAAATAAAATTAGGTATATAACAGGTGATGGGTTCTGAAAATTAATCCAGCTGTCTGAGAGCTTAGCTTTTATGATGGAAAAATAGGCTTTCTTTCATGTATTTTTAAAATTTTTATTGCAAACCTATGCATCCTGATACTTCTATCTCAAACTTAGAAGTAAGCTTTCAAGGAATTACTTGAGAGCAGTGAGAAGGAAGAATCTGGGCCATACTGTGTTGGTTGTTGTTGCTTAGGTTGAAAATAATTTATAAGTCACAATTATTTTTTTCGGGAAATGTGTTGTCAGCTCTTCAGATGTGGGAAGACAAAGCACAATGTGATACTTTTATTGAGCCACTAAAGGGCTGTGTGCTGAACGGTATCCACCATAAATATGTCATACCTTCTAGGGCTAAACACTGTAACAGAAGAGCATTATTATAATGAGAAACTGATTAATAAAACCCTGCCATAATATGACATGCTCTTTATTGATTGTGCTTTATTTTCTAAGTGCACTCAAAATAATTCCGTAAGGGAAGAAAAATAAGAGCTCAGAAAAAGTGGTTTAAGTAAGCTGATTAAAATACGGATTGCATTTACAAGCTAAACCTTGGCCTTAGTGACTCTGAATTACTGGGGGCCTGACAGGAGGGAAAAAACAAAGTCACTGCAGTGAAACCATATGCTAGTGAATGATCCAAATGGGCTGAGCAGGTCCAGCAGGTTCCCGTTTCCTGTTTGGGGGTGACAGAAAGCCCATGCCATAGTGACCCTCCAGCCCTGCCTTTTCTCTATTCCTGATTCACTTGCCCATGCCTTCTCTGACACTGAAATCTGTGGAAATTACATATCCCAGCCTTCTAGAATACAAAGGTGAGGAACTGTATTTGCAAACATAGTGATTATTTCAGCTTTTTTTTTTTTTTTTTTTTTTTTCTTCTACTATGGAAACATGTTCTGTGACCTTCATTCTTGGCCAATGTAGATCCTGAGTTTCAGATGCATCAAGATTTTTGGAGCAAACATATGTCAAGAATCTTTGAAGGTATATTTTTCAAAAAACAAACACTGGGTACAGGAAAATGCTAATGATTCTGGTTTAACACTTCTGTGTTTTTAAGGATGGGAGTCTGGGCTGGAGCAGACCTACAGCATGGGAAGATGAATAATAGCTAGAGGTGGTTAGATCCTCTGTGATTCTTTTGGACACACTAATCACTTTGAGAAACGAAGAGCAACAAATTTAGGGAAGATTTATAGGGCAATTATACATCACCAGGAAGTCTTTTATTATACTTACATGAAAAAATCTTCTGGTGTACTTGCAGTATTTCTTCTGTCAATCAGTAGCTCTAGGCTTTGGATGCTCTTTAAACAAGGTATCTGTGTTCAAAGGAGGAGATGGAAATGTTGCTTGGCTGAGTGGATCAAAGTACTTCACAATAAAGGTAGTTTTAATTCAGTAAGAAGCAAGAATTTATCCTGGAGCATAGTGTTTTCTTCTGTCTTGACTTCTTGTCAGCAAATTTAATAGCCCAGACCTGCAGAGTTTGTGACCTACTCTATGAAGGCAAAGTAGAGGCTGGGCGGTAAGAAATGATGATCCCCTGGTAGATGCAGCGTAGTGTTGCATGTATCTGCTCACTGGGCATGTAGTGATAGGTGACAGGATTTGAAAATGTGAAAATGAAACTGGCCTCAGTTTATAGCATGTATTCCAGCTTCCTTCTCGTTTGTTAATTTTTATTTTTCCTGGCTCTTTCTTGTAGCACATGTGCTGTAAACTGTGCTTATTTGTGAAGAGTGGGCATAAAGAAATGACTATGAAGTTATAAAAGTGTTTCAAATAGTGCTTGTCTTCATTGAGCTACATCAGATGTTTGAGTCTAATCTTATGTAGGAATGCAAAATATTCCACAGCATATTTTCATTTTGTCACATTTTGAATATCTTCTTCCTCTTACGCATTGAGGAACGTAGAACAGAAATAACTTTCCTGATGAGCTACTCGATTTTAAGAAAGACTTGAGCAAGTCAGCCGCAAAGAATTGGATGTCAGCAGAAACTGAAAAAATTATTCTTAACAATCTCTTGTAAGACAAAAAGAATGATGGAAGAGAACATCTGCCTCCTGCTGGATGCTTTATATGTTCAGAAATTTGTCTTGCTAACTTGCTTTTTCCATTCCTGCAAGTGTTATCCTAGGATTCATAAATGGGAAACAAACCAGTTTATATGGTAGCTGTAAAGAAGGAAGAAAATATCTAGGCTCTGTTGACATTTGTTTATGCGACACAGTTCAAAGGTTCAGAAAAATTTCATGAGAGATTTGACTATGTAAATATTTGTTAGTTGCCAGATTTGAAGATGAGGAAAAAGCAACAGGTCAAATCTTCTAGCATTAACATAGTTCTTTTAAACAAGCTCCAAATGCAAAAACTTCAACTTGACCGTAAATGGACTGGAATATCTTATTGTTTTAAATCTTTCCTGTCCTGTGTGCTTTTCACAAATCCTAAAAATACTGCTTAAAAATCCATGTTTCCTCTAGAATTATTTCTACTGAATTATGTTAAGTTTTTGAGACCCCCCCCCCAAGTTTTGTGATGAAGCTGCAATTAGCATAAAGCTGTAGTTAGTCTTTCTTCAAAGTAAGGTAAGGCTTCCAGCTGCATAAAGCATATTCTGGTATTCTTAATAATGCAGAGACAGGATGTCTGAGGTGAGAAAAAGGAAAATCAGTTACAGTGAAAATATAAGTAAATGAGCCAGTCCAGAGCTGTCCTAATTCTGCATTTATTTTTATCAGCAGTCTTGATTAAAAACAAATTTTCAAGTGATTAAGTCCTCACCACAGTATGTAAAGGTTCTACAATCTAATCCCATTTGTGAAAATACAAAATCAGTTCCCCAGTATGGTTGAAAATTGTTGTTGTAGCCTTGAATTACCCTATACATGCTTTTGTGTACGCAAGGAGTACAAAACTAAAGGTTCTATTTCAGTTGTGCACTTCTGAAATAGGTGTTAACTTTTTTTTTTAGTCCATTGTCCTATTTAAGTGAAATAATCCGTGGTTTTAATTTAGATTTATTTTATAAAAGCACAGAAATAATTTTATAAGCTTGGAAATTATTAGATTTAGAAAAAAATTGTACGAATGTGTACTTTGTACAGGGAAAAAAATTAAGAAATTGCTGTTTTCTTTAGGTTCCTAGGTCATGCAGATCTCTTAGGTATTTGAGACTGCTACTTATAGAATTTCTTTATGTTGCATAAGAATTATGGCAATTTTTGGGTGCTATTTTAAAAACATTTTGCAGCGAAGTGTCTGACCCACTCAGAGGCTATTCATCAGTTTTATATCCAATCCCCAGCACCCCGCAGCACGTGCCCTGTCCCCAGTGGCAGGGTTACTCCCAGGCACAGCCTCCCACCTTGTTTCTTCTAAGGACCATTTACTTGCATGAGAAGTTCCCTTGAAATTATTCATGTGAGGAAGTAAATGCCACTCCTCTTGATTAAGGTTTCCACACTGACAAGAGTAGAGAGAAGACATTCACAGCTGGATAGGGATAATGGTAACCACAGGTAGGTATAAGGCTGATTGGTTTGCTGGTTCAATCAGGAAGGGATATGTGTATGTAGACAAACCGCACCACGTGCGTACCACTCTGTGGGTTTCCGAGTTGGTAGTTCTTGTTTCCTCAAACTTCTGTACCTAATAGTTCACCTGAGAGCTTCCTAGGGCTGGGGACAGGAGACTGGCTGTGCTGTCTCACATGCCCTCGTAAAGCTTTCCTGGCTGTAACACTTGGAACCGTATTTCACAAGAACCAGCGATGACCTGGATTCAAACCCCATGGAAGCTGCATCCTTCGCCTGCCCTTCACCCTGCCCGGTTTATACGTGTCTAAAACTGGAGGGTGGACTCCTGAAGTGTGATACAGTTCTTCCCATTAACTTTGATAGGTTTTGTATCCAGTCTGATGAGATTTTAATGAACCCTTTAAAATTTGTGGTTGCCAAAGCTAGGTTATAGATTGCAGAGGCAACTCCCCCCTCAGCTTCCATTGGCATTTTACTTCTCAGTTCAAGACAACTAACTCTGTGAGTAAGGTAGTACTTGCCACAAACAGGGACACCAGTATCTTGAAGTTTTATACAAGACACCCTTTCTTTCTAGAGAAAGAAAACAACAAAATCAGATTATAGTGCCAAAATCTCATAAAAAAGAATTTCGGAAAAAAAAAAAAAAGGAATATTGCTTAAATGAAGAACAATGACTTGTAATTCTTACTGAAATTTTTCTTGATGTTTAAGAATCATCTCCTAAAAATGCTGATGTACAGCATATATCTAATAATAGCAACAGGTATTTAGATTTAATGAGAATATCTCTCTTTGAAAACAGGTGGTGCTTCTCTCATGGCAGCTTCTGGGTCTTTGAGAGTACATAGAGGGCACAGTCTCCAAGCTGGTAAGTGTAAGTGATTATGAGGTATGTATGTGCATGTAAATTTAAATTAATTGAAACTTAAATTATTTTAAACTTCAGAAAATGTTAAAGGTAATGTATAGCTTGGTTCCCTATTGTAAGACTCACATATTTCTTTGGGTTTTTTTGCTTTGCAGGGTTTTTGTTAGAATGGCAATGACATATGGGATAAGTTTAGAAGAGGCAGTGAGGGATGAGATAAGTGTCAAAGCACAGGCAGTAATCTTATTCACAGCAGTAAAATGCTGCCAGCACTTTAACAAAGGGCACCCACCAAAAAAACCCTCGGGCCATGAGAAATCCTGTACCCTAGTAATGACATGGTGGGAAAAAACCCCCACCACATTTAAAGATACTTCTTCATGATGACAGAAAAAAGAAACAACACCAGCAGATAAAATTATGAGTATTTGTCTTCCAAAATTAATACAAATATGCTCATTCTATGGGCACAGCTTTTTAGCTTGCCTTGTTTGAACTGGGATGGAGTCTGAGATCATGAGAGAACTTGGGCATCTTTTTTCAGCTTACTGCTCTGGAAGCACCAGTGATGTTGCACAACCTAGCTTCCTGCAAAGATGGTGATTTGCACTTGGAACGCAAAGTTATCTTTGGAAGGGCTAGTTTAAGCATTTTCTACAGAGCTTTGTCAGGAATCAAGAAGTTATCCATCATGCTGGAGGTGGAATTTTAACAAGAGTCTTCCAGATGCTCCCAAGATCACCCACACAGTTCTCCCTGATTCATGCATGCAACACAGCTTTCCTCCCACATCGGTGTACAGCAAAACACACTGTTGACTTCAGTGGCCTTCAGTGTGAATACTTGTAAAAATGTCCTAACGTTTATTTCCTTGGTGTTACACTCATAAGGAAACGCTGGCATCACCACTGTGCAGAAAAGTCAACTCTAACCACTGTTTATACTTCATGAGATTATTCAGTATGATTATTCAGATTAGAAGGTTACGTATCAAAACATGTTTTTATTGTGCAAATTCCTAAATCTAATGCCATTAATGTTCCTGTATTCTAGGTCCTAAAGGTGGTTATGACACGCTAACACTTCCTGCAGAACCTGGAATACCAACTAGCTCTGAGGAACCTGGTGAGTAAAGATCTGTGGAGTCAGTTGCATTAGAGGGCACTAACATCTGGTTCTTTTTTCATTTCTTTTTTTGTTCTGATCTCTTATAAGTGTTTATTTTTGAGGTGGTGCCCTTTGAACATGTCAGCTTTACATGCATGCTCTCACACACTCTTATCTCAGGACTGTGTTTGTGGTGTTGCCTTTCTTTATGCATTATTTATCACACGTTTCTGAGAATGGTGCCTAGATAGGGTAGAAAATGTGAATAACTAGCACTTGCTGAAAAAAAGGCTAAAAGAGCAGTTTCAAATATAATTTTCTTCTTCCCACCCCAATTATACTATCTTTTTCTTTATTTTACCCCTCATTTCAGTGCCACTGATTTTTTTCTTTTACTCTTGTTATTTGCTTAACTATCTTTTTTCTTCCCGTCTTTCCCCTCCTTTCTCTTCTAGCAATCATAATTCTTTCAGAATGTTGTAGCCATGCATTTTGGTCTGTCTTTCTCCCACATTCTCCCTCCATAATGATCTCAAATACTGCTCCTCTGACCCCTCTTGTAAGCACCTTCTGCTTCTGTCCACCCAGAACAGATTGCTGAAAGCACTGTCTTTGTCCGTGGCTCTCTGTGTGTGCCTTGTTTTTCTCAGTAGGAGCTTTTGACTGTCTTGTGCTTTTTCAAATAAACCTTTCTCTTCAAACAAATACAAGCCAGGTTTTAATGTCTAATGAAGGGTGTTTTTTTTATTTGAAGGAAAAAAGAAAAGACAAGTATTTCTATGTTTACAAAGAAAGCACATATTCTGTTAAGACAGCACAGACTAAACAACAGAAGACTTTTCCTTTCCTTCCATTCCAGTTTGCCCAACTTTGTTCTTGGTTTGTTTTTTTCCTTTGAGCCAAGTTATAGCAAGAACATTTGATTGTTGCCAGGGGTTTCTTTGTTCTATGTGTTTCTTTTGCTTTTCTTGCACAAAGCCCCACCAATTAATATGTGTGGTTTTTGAGTTCTCAGGAAAATCACTTGGCTTGTCTGCATCGGTATGACATTCAGCTTCCTGAAACCTTTCAACTATTTAGCCCTGTAGAGAATTTGCTAGTTTTCATCCTAGCTAGCTTTGAGGAGACTTCACTTAAACTCCTTCTACATCACTTTAATAGTGTGTAGAAAGAGTTCAAAAATTATCTTTTCCTTCATGACTATTCATGACTCTGTATCAGTTCGTAAGACTGTCATTTGCTTACAACTTCATTTGGGATGCAGGTTTTCAATGCTATGGTTCTGCTGAATCCCTTTTGGCACAGTCAAGCCAAATTCCTTTGAAATACTTTAGACAGAATAATTAAGAATAATTTCTGAGAATGATGTTTGAGGGAGATATAGAAATTTCTTCTTTTTGATTATTTTTTCCTTTTAATTTTGTCCCTAACACCTGGTGTTGGAACAACAACTTGAAGTCTGATGGTCAGAAAAATGTTCAGTCACTTTGTGGATGTTCCTACGTTTTCTTTATGAAAATCTGTCAGAAGGTATCCAGGCTGTTAAAATTTTGGACTGCATAGTAGACTCCCTCCTTTGATTTAAATAGCTTAAGCCTGGAGAAATTCCATTCTCCTGGAACCTGCTGTAACCTCTGACAACTCTTACTGTTGCCTGTCTTTGTATGTGTTATCTCTGCTATTCATAATGCAGTCCAACAAGAAGAATAATTCCCCTTACTAGTTGTTCACAGCTGCTGTTGGTTGGATATAAGAAGTCATTCTCTCCTGTGCTATAAAAGCCTTCATCACCTACTGGCTCTCCATTCACATCTCCTCAGTGCCTGAATGGGCAGAAAAGAAAAGCAGTGATTTGGACAAATAAAATTCTGATATAAGTTTTATGTGGGGACAAGGAAAGCCTTCATGGGAGAAATTCAGGGAAAGGCAGAACCTGGAAGTGATACAATTTTATCTCTGCACTCCTCTGTCCCAAATTGACTTAACGGCAGGAAGTGCTTAAAGGGGAAGAACTTCAACTGGACTGGACAGGCAGGTGAGTGCTGGCCTGCTGGGCAGGACGATGAAAATGTAATTCAAAGCCTTGCCTAAGCACAGAGAGAATACAGGTTTGTGTTTGTGTCTCCTGTATCCCAGGTCTGAGAAGTCCCTTGGTATTCATGGCTTGAAAAACTAGATGTAGGTGCCTGATGTTGGGAAGGGGTTGAAGGCTGAAATGCCTGATTGGCCCAGTGAATGGAACCTTCCACCTTCTCTCTTAGTTTCACTTCTGACAAGGTTAGAATAATTAAAAGTAGGGCTAGAAGAGGTCTTGAGAGTTCATCCAGTAGACAAAAAAGTTGTCTTTAAGTCAGAATAACTTTATAGAAAATTGTTTCCCTGTAGGTGTTAGTCTGTTTCTTTTTTTAGAAATTTCTAGATGCAGAAATTCTTCAGCCTCTGTGGGGTTTCCTCTAGTGTTCTTGTGGTCTTTAGTATTAGGAAGGTGTTCCCATTGTCTGTTCTTCTACTTTTTTCCTGCAATTGAAGTCGTTTATTACTTGGTCTGTCCCCACTTGGCATCATTCCTCTCTTTTTTCAACTCAGTACAGGGAAGCTGTCAACATCTTGTCAAGCTTGCCTTCCCATTGCTTGAAACGATTCTTCAGTCCCTGTTTTCGGGACATACTTTCTGAACTTCTAGTGATTTTGGTTGCTCTCTTGTGGATGATATAATAGCCCGCATCTTCCTAGAACAGACTGCTTCATATAAGGCTTTACTAACCTGAGTTAGAGCTAAAAGCCTTGTGAGGTAGTGTTGCATACGTTGGTTCTGTTTGAAAATTTCTGCGTAGTGTTTGCTTTCTGTCACAACAAAGTGAGATCACCGGCTGTGGTCTGCCTTCTTCTGCATAGATCCCAACTTGATCCATCTCTCAGCATCTTTTCTGTAGAAACCTGTCCCATCTATGAGGGAGGAACATGCTGCTTGGCAAGCTGAGTTGTTGCTGCTGAACGTTTGCTTTCAGAACATTTGACAGAACGTTGCATTTTTGTGAAATGCATCACTGGTCATTGCAAACAGTGTCTATAACAACGTGTTTCTTATTTTAGAAGGGGCAGTAGGCTATTCAGCTGATGTCCCTGCATCAGATCGACCCCACAGCGAAACAGCCACCTATGTTAATATTCCTGTCAGCCCTACTTCCAAAAAACAACTTCATTACATGGAACTGGAACTTCAGGAACCTAGCACAAGCATAAGAGGTAAGGAAGTTTACACAACTATTTAAACAGAAAAGGAAGCAGTAATGCAGACTGCATTGGGAATCTTACTTTCTCATCTATCCATAGGCTCTTGCTAACGGAGGAGTTGAACCCTGTTACGTTTGTGAGGCAGTTCTTGCAATTGCCAGCTCTTTTTAGAAAAGATTTTTAAGTAATGAGATTCTATAAGATGTTGCATCCCTCTGACAGGTGCATTGTATATGCACTCCTCCTAAAGTGAACATTTCTGTGTCTGTGGAGTTTGACAGACAGTAATTTGCTTCATGTTCTCAACATTTTCATCACAAGTATTAGGACTACAGTTGCTTAATTTTTCTTGCTTGGCTTCAGAAGCAGGCCTGTGGGTGTAAGTGCATGAGGCTTGCTCCTGAAGGTTCTGACTCTGGAGCTGTGCGGCAAATGCTTAAGAACAGAACACAGTGTTCTTCTATCTGCCCTCCATGAGGATGTGTGAAAGTGCTACAGAGAGGAAGCCAACCCCAGTATTAGATTGTTTTTTAATATTTTATTCTTTTGTCTGGATTTGGGTATTTTACTTCTAAAGCTTAATTAGGACAATTAGCACAAACATGCATTATAGCTACCATGTATTGGCATTCAGAGATGCATTCCTCCTTACAGGAAGCCCCTAATCAGGATCTGGCATTTAGTTGTTCACATTTGGTATTAATGGATTTTCCATGTGAAGTTTTCAGCTATTGATATTTTAATTTTTATACTTTTAATTTCGGCAAGTTTTTTAACTTTGAAATGGTAGCACTTTCCCCATTGGATTTTCTTGGGGTGTTCATATGGCTGTAGTTAAGCAACTCTAAGCTTCTCCCAGATTTCAATGTAGTTCACTGTACAGCACCCTGCTGAGATGTGATGTTTTATCTTCATTTTAAAGACAGTGAACCAAGGCATTAAGAACGAAGAGCCAAATTCCATAAACTGACATAAACTTTCTTAAATGTCAACTACTCTGCCATGCTCAACTTGTTCAACTTTGAAGGTGCCTCTAATGACCATAAATATTTAATTTTTTCATGCAAAAATTTTCCCAGCCTCCAGAGTTGTATCTCTGCACCTATACAGAACTGTTCTGCTCCTGAACAGACAGAGCAGCTTTTATCTCCCTTATTGCCAATTACTGGGCTACATTGTCATTCTGTCTGAGGCTGAAGGTGGTTGATCTGGTTAATGTTCACAGAGTGCCTAGTCCAGACAAAGAAGAATCCCTGCCAACTCAAAGGTGTTTTATTTCAAATGCCAGGTGTTGTTCATTTACTGACTAGCAGCCCGCTGATGAAGCCTTCCAGAAGTGGGAGAGCTGAATTCAATTTTGACTTCTACTGGGAGGAGTAGGGGTGGAGATTCAAACCTGGGGCAGAAACATAAGTGGTTCGTTTGCTTATTTGAAGAAAACCAGCTACCTAAAATATGTAGATAACAAAGCTTTTGAGGTTTTTGTTTTAGTTGTCTTTACCTTCTTACTCCCTTTATAGACCTTGCTTTAAGACTAGACCAAGATCATCTAGGAAATCTGTGGAAGAAGTGTCTTGATAGCTTTACCCAGGAATACATGAGGAGTATAGTCTTTTACATGATTTCCTCTGGTATTTCAGGGAGTGGATCATCCAGATATGCACAGATTGACATTACAGCCACGGAGACAGCCCACAAAGTGGGAACGCAGCACGCCCAGTGCCGGGAGGAACGCTTGCAGGAGCTGGAGCAGAAGAAGAAAGGAGCTCAGCTGTGACCTGTCTAGGAAATAACTTTTTGCTCACCATAAATTGGTACTAATTTATCTTCCAAAAGATTCACATTTATTGTAAAAAATACTCACACAAAAGCTGCCATTGCTTATTGCATTTATACCAGATTCATTCCGATATCTTGATTCCGAATTGGAAAGCTGGTAGCAGGAGGGGTGTGTGTGGTCTTTCTTTTTATTTTAATTTGGTTGCAAAGTCCAGATTTTTTTTTTCCATATGCGAGACAGATTAAGTTACCTTTTTCTATAATTCTAAAATCCTGGAGAACCTGGAACCAATTCCAGTGTTTATTAAATGGTGGCATTTTCTTTCAAAATAAAGAACTTGAATGTGTGCAGATAAGGGAACGTGAGTGTGTGTGTGTGTGGGGGACGTGTACACATGTTTGCATGTGTGCGTATGTATGTCTATATGTGAGCACACGTTACTGATAAAATATATGTATATATCTGAGTGTATAGAATATGTAAAACCTCTATTAATAAATTAATGGACTATTACAAAAGCAAGAAAATTCAGTGCCTGACTTTTTGCAGGCACAGTTTTGTTCAATTTGTATGCTTATTTATGGACATGCTTAACTTTACCTATGGGTAATTCAATTTTATACCTCACCAAGAGTTCTGTAGCTTTGGCTAAAGTTGCTCAGATTTAAAAGCTGCGGTGTCAGGGATGCATATGGGTATGCATACAGACAAGAGCATACACAAACATGTTATTTAATTTAATTATACCTATAAATCAAAGTAATGTGAAGGGACATTTTGGGTGCTTCTGTTCTTAAAAACCCTGTTTTAGTCACAGTAGGCTTTGATTTCATAGTTGCCGAGTACCTGTAACTCTCAGCAATTTTCCTGGAGTTGAACATATGTATCCCTTTGAAAATCAGGTCTCAGGTTTCTCATACAAAATATCTTAAAATCAAGGTACTCAGAAGAAACATTCACTTTTGTAAATTGAGACCTTTGTATCTCCAAAACTATAACTAATGTAAACCAGCATCAAAATCGGATCATCCACCTTGAATCTAAACCTTTCATTGAATAATTCTCTGTTCTCCCTAAATAGCCTAAAACCAGTCCTGTGTACGAGCCTGATGTCTTCAGAGATGCTACAGAACTGAGGCACAACAGGATGTTCTTTTGCAATATAGGTTTATCCAGAAGTCTTTGCCATCTTGCTTTTGTATAATGAGATTGTATGATTCAAAACTTGACTTAGTTTCTTGTGTTGCAGTCTACGTAATTCTTGTGTTCTATGTATTTGTCCTGATACACAAAGTTATTTAAATAAAATGTTACGGCAGTGACACTGCACTAACAAAGCACTGTACTTATGAAGAAAACAAAATTTTGACCTGCAATAACATATCAGCTTCGGCTTCCAGACATTATCAGAAGCGATTATGATTTTTTGACTATATCCTCTTAAGATACAATATCCCAGCCCAATTCTGTGTTTCAGATACCCATAATAATTCATATTGGTGGTCGAAGTTTTGTGCAGTGAGGGTTTCACTGAGTGACTTAGAATGAGAGGTGGGTGTTTGTTTTTGAGGCAGTATTTAACCTATAAAATTATTTGAATGTAGCCTCAATACAAAATATCAGAAATCTCTCAAATAAATAAAAATGTGTTTGAGAGTTGACAACTGCCATTGTCATCTGTCCTGAGCTAAGGTGTACTTTTCTGTTTATCAGCTTAGCCTATTTCTGGAGGGAAAATAAATATTTCTTATGAGATTCCCAGTTTAAAAGAGTTTTCTTATTTGACAAATGGCCAGTGGTGATTTGCTTTGTAAATACATATTCTGTACAACTGGAACAGCCTGGACTTACAGCTCCTGGGGACCAGGTTTATCTAATTGAACTGCTATTCAAAGATCCTCCACTGGAGGACTTGCAGGGTTAAATCTCTTGCTATGTGCCTATTTATATTCAATATTTAAAGATGAGCATAGCTTGCCTGATACACTGAAAGGAAGTGTTTTCCATCATGATATATAATGAAGCTGCAATATTTCTATCATAAAAATATATTTACCAGGAAAATATATAACCCAGTTTCTCTACAAAGCCTACTGTTTTGTACATTGCTCAGAATTGCTTGCATTGAATTCTGCACCTGTGGTATGGGTAAGGATTGGACACAATAGTAAAGGTCATCAAATTGCTGCTGGCCTTACAGGAGTCACATTTTTAAAAATTTGTTTTTAAGGTTGAACAGGGCTGTGAATCTGTGCATGCACGTGGTTCTCTGTGCGCATGTATTTGTGTGTGTCATATTAACTTCAGCTAGGATTCTGTATATGGCTGGATATACATTTGTACTTATAGCCTTTGTTGATGTCAACATAATTATCCTATAAGGCTCTCCACAAATGAAGTATTTTACTTTATAGGCTTCTGCTTCTCTTTTTTTTTCACTTCACTTGAATAGGAAAAGTAGAACAGATGACTTTCACTTATTTTTTAAATTCACTTCCTATTCTCATGCACTAGTTTAAGATGCTGAAGCAGGAGGCCAAACCTTACTGTTGCATCTGTTAAAAACTGGCTGGTGGCTGTTTTTGCAGTGCCTTGCAGGCCTCCTGTCAAGGTAGGGGCCTGACATGTCTGTTGAAGAAACTGAAGTTTTCCCATTTGAACAACAGAAACTCACAGAAATGGAAAACCTTTTTCCTAAATAAATAAAATGATGTGCCTTCAACTTCCAGTAGCGAACTGGGGAAAATGGAAGCCAAACCATAATCCTATGAGCAGGCTTGTGCTCAGCATGTAGCTTCCATGGGTTAACCCTAGCCCTGCTGTTAATGCACAAATAGTGAGGGGTTTGTTCACACCCCTTGCACAAAACCTGTGCATAAGTGTTCTAAAATGCAGGTTGTGATTGCTCTAGGATGGTTCCAGAGAGCTCTCTGCAAAAAACCCCAAAGGTCTCCCACTCTTTTGGAGAGAAATGTGACTCGTAACTTCTGCTGTTGAAAAAAAAAAAAAAGTTTTTACTCATTTTTAATTTAGCGTTTTATAGGAGTCAGATCTCCTCCTGCCCTTACCAGGAGTATGAGGAATTAATCACCAGAAGAACAAAACAATGTAATGTGGCTGATACTTCTGCAAGATGTTCTTGAAGTACTTCAGCAAGGCAGAAGTGATGAGAAACCACACTGTCAGCAAGCGCGGTGTTTGGGCATAACCATTAGTGTGTTGTGTGCATACCTCTTGCTTTCTGACAGTCCTACTTAGTAGCTTGCTGCCAAGTGTAAGTACTCCTTCAGTGGGTTTTACGGCGTTGTTCATAAGCTGTTATGGAACATTTTTATATGCAAGTATTTCGGTGGTGGAAGTTCTCCAAGCTGACATGTGCAGGACGGAGGGCTGGAGTTTGGAGGCATTTAATTGCCCAACAATGCAAATAGTTGTCTGGGTTTTAGTAGCACCCTGGCACCTAATAGTGGAAAATGCCAGTAGGTGTCTTTAGGCATCGAAATGTGTGTGAAAATCTGCCCCAAGAGCTGTTTTTAGCAAATAGCTTGGAAAAATTCCTTGTTTTCCTCTCTGCTGTAAACAAAACAGTCGTAATTAGTGTAGCTTGGAAAACTCTACTCAAATTTGAATTATGAGTAATTACATTTTTTAATGAGATGCTGAAATGTCCACTCATCAGTAAATACCTTATTTACTTTGGGATAACACAAGTATTCTTTGCTAAAGTGACCACAGGAAGAAGACACAGAATTTCATGGGTTACTAGCCACTCAGTTCTGTTAAAATAATGCATTTTTTCAGATGACAACGTTATATTTTTATGTCACCTGTTATCTGGGAAGATGCTCAGCTCTCATTTAATGGCCAGTCATACAAACATTATTTTGCAGTCTAGGAAAAGGAAATGTTAATTTAACACCATACAGCAATAAGAACAAACAAAACAGAGGAATGATGGAAGAATTAGAAGTTATTAAAGGGAGATTTGTAAAGAGTAGCTCTTTAAACACGTGTATTTTCAGTGTAGGTGAGTAGGATTAAGGAAAAACGCCATTTAAAAAAAATTTGAATGGGTTCTGATGAATTGGGTTTTATTCTTTCCCTGAAAGATGATGGATTTTGGGGTAGCCTTACTCTGAGGTTTGGGACAGTGATGATCAGTTGGTTACAGATTAAAACCAGCGCTCCTATGGACTTTCTTTGAAAGGCTGGGACATAAGTGACAGAAAAATACACATAATTCATGTCCTGGATTCTGATACAGTAAATAGCTTTATAAGGCAGTGGGCAGGTTTAGGAAAGTGCAACTTCCAAGTAAACTTTGAGTTTAGTAAAAACTTTAGCGGGAGTGAAAGTTAACTTTCAAACATTTGTCTGCATCAGAGCATCTAGAAATAATTCAAATTTATTATCCCACTGTGTACACGGAGGCGTATGTAACATCACCATTTCACTGAAATAATAAGTGTCAACTTATTTGAGGAATGTGCAGTGAGGGGGTGGGATCAGAAAGCAGATTTAGCATGACAGTAATTTGTCTCTACAGTATATTATACTGTTGTGAAATCCCTAAAAAAAAAAAAATGCCCTAGCATCTGCTATTGTATAAGTTAAATTTTAGTCATCTGTGGGCTGAGCTGACAATTTATGGATAGTTCATATACAGAAAATAGAGCAGATTGCATGCTCGGAAGGGAATCTGGCCTTTGGATACCAAAGTTTTATTATGTAATGAATTGCTCAGATTCATCACACGTTGGTGTCTCTGCTACAGCTGGAGGATTTACCCCACGGACTGCCCTTGGCTGCGGTAACAGTCTTTGTCCTTTTACTCCCAATAGTTAGTAGTACTGGACACAAATCAGAAGCACGGGAAAAATTAATATTGGGAGTTTGATGGAGAAGTAGGAAGGTGTCAGCAGAGAGCTGGAAAGCAACAACTGTCCTTTGCCAGCTGTTGCACTGACAGAAAAAGGGCAGCAACAGAAGAGTAGTGGAGTCTGTAAACTGCAGCGTTTGGGGCAGTGCTGGGGACTGCCGGCTGGATTGGTGCTTCTTGTACAAAGGGGGGCTGCAGCAAGGAGTGGAGCTTCCTGCAACAGGCTGAGGTTGCGGTTGTGTCCTCGGTCAAACAGAAGATGTGCTGGCACTGCCTCTACCAGGAGTGGAGTGGAAACTGTGGGATGGTTAATGCTGGTGTCCAGTCTGAGAGCCAGACTGCCATGCTGTACGTATGACAGCGCGTCTCATTGTCCTCGCATCAAGTCATGCAAACGGTTCAAGTTTGTACGGCATATGCGGTCTAGACTTGGAGGGAATTATCCTCTGTGTCTGGTTTTTCTCCTCTGTGGAAAGTACGTGAAAGCTTAGTACGTATGCTGGGTGAGGGGCGGTGGGACGTGGGCCCTGCTCTGACACAGAGAGCACCCTCACTTGACGCGAAGGGGACCTGATTGTGTGTTCAGCTCTCCCAGTGCAGGGTACAATAGCTGGAGATTTGCTAGAGATGGATCAGGTCTATTGAAATCCCAGGAACTGGTTTTAGATGAATTTTTGCCACCTCTGTGCTTTTTCTGGTGAACGCATGAAACCAGTGACCATAAGCGACAGCTGTGAGAATGCATTTCGTGTGGTGACTGGACCTGAAGTCCCTCGGTGGGCTGCTGTTGAGATTTGCTGACACTACATACTCCTTCCAGCGTGTGTATCTCTGGCCAAGCCCTCCTTTACACTGACAACATTTAACATGTTTAGACCCTCTTACTGCTGTCCAGTGAGCTGGGGAACTGTCAAGGCACAAGTTGGAGCCTGCAGCTGGCCACATCTTCGGTTTGGACTGTGATGGGAACCCTGTCTCTGTATATCGGCGTGGTGCCTGCTCTGAGCACTGCAGGAAGAGCCAGAAGCAACTGGATAAAACAAAACTTGGTGGCCAAGCAGCAAGGCGCTCAGTGTGAAAACACCAAACTACCTACCCCTGTTCTCAGTCTCCACTGTGTCACTGGAATGCTGTAAGTGGTCAAAGCTGAACAGGATGAGTTGCTCTGATCCTTGGTTTGAAGGAGCTAAAGAGAATTCATGTTTTTTCTCACTGTGACTAAATAAGCTCACTCCTGTTTCCTCTGCAACCCTAGATATGTACTGCAGCAGTACTTAGATTTGGAATTCTGACTGCCCTATTTGGGTATATTGGCTGTTTTTTTCTTTCAAAAATTCTAGAACAGATGTTTATACAGATGTCGACAGAATGAGAAGGAAAACAATTCCTAAGAATATCTCTGGAAAATCATGTTCTCATCCTGAATTAACAACTACCTATGAACCTTTGTTTTGCAGTTCTGCAAAGCTCATTTCTCTGCAGGGGAATGAGGGTCAGTTTGCACAAGACCTGAAACAATTTGATCAGAGGTGAGAGTTTAGCGACACCAGCAAAGTGTGGCTACTGCAAACATTGTCCAAGACATACGCATCCAGTATAGATCATCGTCGTTAGCTGCTTGAAGAAAAGCTTGGAGAAGGCAACATTTACCTGTGTGGAAGGTGTTCAGACTGTCGGAATGTGTTTTTCGTGTAGGAATCTGTGTCAGTTTGGTACAGATTAGGAACAAGGTACAACCTGAAAGCTTCCTTATAAAAATTGGGAGAAAATGACTGCATTTCCCACTGCCAGCGGTCTGCTGTCAAACAGAAATGAACAGTAACCTGATTCCCAAGTTCTTGCCATGGAAGTCTCTTCTTTTGGAGATGTCACTTTTTGCACATAGTTCTTCTCACTCTCCTTTTGTTTTCTTGAACTTCAAAATGGAGCAAACACCAGATCATTAATGGCCCTGGAACTGGCACGAATGAAGACTCTACGCTGTGAGTGGGCATATTTGAAATTGTAAATGGGAGTCCCAGAGCTTGGATCTGAATTGAGGTTGGAGAATGGATCCTTTCCACATTAAAGGTCAGTTTAGATAATGGTTCAGATGTCTTCTTGAATTTGAAACTGAGATTTGAATTTTTACGTTAGTCTCCTGGATCTGATGCCAAGCATTGTAAATTATTTGGTTTCATATGCAGGTTTCAACTTCTTAGTGTGTTTCTTAAAATAATGTAGCTTCCTTCCCCTTTTAAAGTAAGTTGCCTGAAAAATTATAACTGCAGAACTTTAAATAGCATTTTATTTTAGTAAGAGGTTTATTTCAAAGTGATTCAACACTCACTTGCCCTATAGAAATCATCAAGTTTAAGTCACAGCAGACCAATACTTGATAGGCAAGCTTTGAGACTGAAAATTATTAGTTTTATTAAAACGGATGTGTGTAGCTTTCTGCTGTTAACACTTCCGTGAAGGAACAAAATATCTACATGCTATATTAATGTCTCTATTGTTCTTACATTAACCTGTTAGGCACTAATATCTGTGTACTATTTTCTTTTTGATTTAGGAGAGTGCTCTTCTGTTGAGTGGTGGGATAATACACATGAAGATTTGGATATGTAAGGGCATTAAGGGCTATTGACAAAAGCATTCTGGTTACAATCATTGCTTTACCAAATATGGCTCAACTTGAAATATTTACTGTGGGTGAGAGTTTATAAATCTATTTTGGCTCAGGTAGCCAGATTCTTTGAACACTTCCATTTAACAACTGGATACTAGTAAAAGAAATCCATACAGTCTTTTATGTTAACTGTGTGTTGTATTTGGAGATGTTGATTCTGGTATTTAGAAGCTGTTCGTTAGATAGTACAGCGTATATGGAAAAGGCTGTCTTTGTCTGCGACAGCTACATCTTCTCTGTTACAAGGGTAGGTCTATTTATATTGAAAGCAACCGCTTATTCTATTTATTGACTTATTTCATGACTTTTTAATATTTTTCTTCTATTCTAATTAAATGCTATGGAAAGAAAAATTATACTTAAAAATTATTTTAGAGCTGCCTGCATACTACTTACTGGTAGATTTTTTTGTATGTGAAATGGCACCTTTTTAAACAAACAAACCCCAAACCCAAATACTTCTCTGAAGCAGTGCCAAATGATGACAGGGAGGCTCTATGGATGTTATGTTGTGAACCAACCACGTGAACTGTGTTACCTCTGTCTGCATTAGTCCTGAGCTGATCACCTGCAGAGGTGCTGTCCTGTTTAGAGACAAGGATGTCGTGCGGGGACAGTGTCAAAAGCTTTGCACAAGTCCAGGTAGATGAGGTCAGTTGCTCTTAAATCCATGTCTCCAGAAAATGGGTCACTACTGGGAGGTGGGGCTGGGAAATCAGATGGCACCTCAGCTTAAAAATGTAAATTATCTCTACCTGGTGAATTTAAATACTCTGGCTATTGCCTGCCCTATCAGGCAACAAAATCCCTTAGGAAGGGAGAGGGAAAATCGTTACAGCAATACATCTGCAGCAGTGGCTGTTCCTTATGTGTCTTGGTAGAGTGATGCGATCTGAGCTCCTCTACCAGCATGCAGGACATAGTGTTTATTTTAATAAAGACTTGGTTATTTTTGTAGTACTTAATGCCTTGTATATTTATTTCCCTCTCATTTCTACCCCCAACCTCTTTAATAAATAAAATCTGTCCTACATGAAATCACTGACATGTTTATTTACAGAGAGGTTGTTTGACAGGGCAGAATTTGACAGACTGTTTTAAAGCATAAAATGCTCTGATCTTTTTTTCCTAAGAAATGCAGTTCTTTCCTCTTTCTTCTGCTCCCACTTTTTTATTTCGAATTGTTTCTCAGAGTGGTTTGAAAAACTTGGTAATTTGAATAATTACAAAAGGACCAGATAAGGAAGAGGATAAGGTTTAAAAGCTGTTAGTTCTTTCCTATTCAGATGACTTTTCCATGCAGTCTCACCTATGAACTCCATTATTCACCTTTCACTAGGTACAGGGCTGTAGGCATATTTCATTTATGCCTTTTTTCTTGGCTTTCAATTTTTGTTGCTATTTACAGAAACACAAGAGTGGTGACTCACGCTATTTTTAATGTCTCAAAATTACCCCCTCTTGTTATTTTGGCCATATGAATCGTCTTCGGAAGCTTAAAAAAATTGCAATAATTAACTGACTTGTACATATATCGATGTGTTTAAGGTGCAGACTATAGAAACAAGAGTGACATCAGCCTCTGCAACTCAATAGCCTGTGCACTGTCCCCAGATCTCAAGTAAGGAAAACCCCAAAGAGCCTTGACAGGAATGGAGACTATTGCTAATGTCTTCTCAATGCCATTGCAGACTCTAACACGGAAATCAGCTACAGGCCATTTCAGGAGAAGTTGGATTCAGAGGCAGCAACCACTGCTGTTTAATATTTTTTCTCCTCTAGGTTTGTGTGAACAATTTCTGGGCCCAATGACTCACTAACAGCTGTGTTAAATCAAGTGAGGTGACTGTGCTGACCCCAGTCTCCAACCTTTGCCACTGATGATTTGCAACTTGTTCCAAATTTGAAATTACTGTGACATATAAACATTTTGTCAGCTTCTTGTACTTTGAAGCACTTCCCAAGTGTTCTGTCCGCTGGAGCCTACCCAGCCTTTGAGCCCCATTACTGCCATGGCATGGCAGGTAGAGACACGGCACAGCCATCGCCTCTGTTGACAGCCTGCACTGAAGCAGCCCTCCACTTGGAGACAATCAACTACTGCTGATCTGACCTGATTATGTGTTCCATGAATTCAGCACCCTGTGCTGTTCCAAAATTCTTCAAATATTCTTCAATAAGCATATTCTATTTCAGGTACTCACTGAAGACAAAACTCAGCTCTCTGGTGGGCCCTCTTGTGTGGAGTGTAGAGCTACTCTGCCTGCCTTTATCGTAGTTGGAGATACAGTGCTTTCCCTTGGGCAACCGATTTCCCCCAGCAGCAGTATCTGAACATGCTCAGTAAGAGCTTTTTCCATTCTTGTACAACTGAGCAGGAACTGCTCCGATTTCAGTGCTTTCCTTAGTTTCTTTTGTCTGCTGAAGTATTTAGTGCAGGTGTTCAAATTCTTCACCCAGGAGCAGTGGTGTGGGCCTCTCCCCTTCCAAGTGACAGCCACCAAACTGACCTGTGGTACATGGATTTATTTCTGACTCTACCAAAGGGAAAACTGAAGGGCAGAGTGAAGTTGGCACCTTCCACACATAGTAGAGAATACATTTCTAGTCTGCATTCTCCTCAAAAAAATGAAAAAAAATTAAGATAAACCTGTAAGACAATGTAGCTACTGCTGTGTTAAAGAAGGCTGAACAGCCCTTAAAGTGATAGCTGGGGGGAGATAGGGTATGTAGTATCTAGGAAAAAAACAAACCAGTTTTCTGATAATAAATAGGTTTTAGCTATTTTTGGGTTTACTTTTTTTAGCTTACTTGTTCTCACAGAACAGGTATGGCAAGTGAGGCTCGAGGACAGCTTCCTCATGCAGCACACTACTACAGCACTGCACTGTGTGAGTGATACGAGCTCCTTAACCAAGCAGCTGTAATGATTTACCTACACAGGACCTTTGCCTTAACCTTGTTCCTGGAACAGTTTCATGTGAAACACTCCTTAGAAATTATTAGCATCATTATTATAGAAAATTTCAACCCAGATGGCTAATGTTTGCCAAAGTTCTGACAGACAACAGAAAAATGTGGTCTCAAAAGGGAAAACGATAATAATCTTTACTGGGGATTGTACTGGAATATGTGCTCAGAGAGAAGTTGCTTTAGAGAGCCTTCTGCCTATACAGACCATAGAAACACATTCTTGTGGTGCAAACTCTCCTTGTCTTAAAAAGTGAGTGAACTGAGGGAGTGAACTTTAGTTTAAAGGAATAAGCAATATGCTCAAAACCAGGTCTGTTACTTCTCACTAAATGAGAGGGAAGAAAAAAAACAACTTTACCAGTATCTTGATTTTTTTAATGACTACGTGTAACAAAACCAAGCAACCATGAATAAGATAACTGTACACATACATTCAGTAACTTCAGATGTGTTAGTCTATAACTAAATTATGTGAATTGACCTTAATACTTGTTCCCTCCCTACTGTTCTGCCCCCTCTCACATGAAAGATTCATTACAGTGCAACTCTGAGCCACTGCTCAAAGTCAGTAGAAATATTTTTTCTACCATCAGTAGGAAATGTATTAGGCCAGGCACTGAAATAAAAGTCTTCTCTGGCCTCTGTTTTAACTTCCTGTACCTCAGTGTCTGCTTTCATTGATCAGAATACTTTTTCTGACTATCAGATTAGTGGTTTTTTTACTAGCAGGAAGCCTCTGAGAGTTCACATATTTTTCCTTTTGACATGACTACTTATTTCAAAGGCTGTTATTTGCTTCAGAAGTAAGATTTATGTGATCCAAGATGTGCAACTTAAATTTATAATCTAATAATTTGATTTGATAGTGCAAATATAAAACTGGCAATTAAGTGGACAAAAAAAATTTCTTACAGGACAACTTCAGTTCAATCCTTACTATTTCAGGTCTCCTTGGTAAATCCTGTTCAAAAAACACATTATCTGTTTTGTGTTAATAGACTGATCCCATGAAGGAGAACAAATTTTTATAATTCGTTGTGTTGAAGACCTTGAGAGATTCTGCTGGATAAGTCTTGCAGGTGCTTCTTTACCTAGCAGGAAAACAAATCATATCAAACAGATTCTAGTAAGACAATGAATTATCAATATCATATATTCAGATTTTTCTTTCATTATATATGACAACAGAAAGAGCTGAGACCACAGAGATTTCCGGCATTTTAGAATTTGATCTATAAGGAACCAATTATGCGTCACCTGTACAAAACATGCAGTGCTGATCTGCGGCCCGTTGGGATCGGGGACAGCACACTGAACCATACCAAACGCACTCCGGTTTTCTGAAGGGGGAGCACTGCTGAGAGCAAGTGCTACTGTCCTGTATGCAAGCTCCCAATTTATTACCAAGGATTACATAATCTCAGTTTTGGTTTTACATTCTACTGACCTTCAGGTTTTGTCTGTTTTCCACTACATGGTGTTTTGAACCTGCCGCTTCTCACGTTTGCAGTAGGGTTTTCTGCAGTGCTGCCTCACTTGTGCACAATCGTTCTCTAACCTGAAGGTCAGTTTAGATTTTTGCTAACCACCAGTTCTTTATTCCCACAATGCAGCACCAGTGTGCCTTAAACTCCCTCTCTGGAAGTCAATTGAATTGCATGAAAAAATCAGCACTGGATAATCTACGTACCCTCTACTACTGACTTAAACTTTCAACATGTATGTAAAATGGATTTATACAGACCTTATATCCTAGTTCTTTTGTCTTTTCTTCCAGCATGGCATATTTCTCTTTGTTTCTGTTCAGATGATCCTTATCTCCAGTCTCCTCAACATGTTTCAGTTTCTGGTGTGAAATCTCTAATTGTTTCTGATAATGATGGTGTTTTTCAATTTTTGCTTCAAAATGTTTCAGCTCCTCCTAAGACAACAAATACACACAGCTTCACAGGATTTTCTTTCCAAGGCTTCTTCTCTCCTTTCTTGCCAAGACATTGCTAATGCTATTTTACTAAGTCAAGCACAGAAAGGTTTTTCAGTTGCCTGCTTCTTAAGAATGTCTGGACAATACATTATCATCACTACCCAGACACCCAATTTTGAAGGCAGGTACAGAAAACATCCACTGCAGAGTCCTCTAAAGGAAACTGCTGATGGCTGTGAGGTGCTAGGAGATTACAGCAGTGAATAACAAACAAAAGTTTATACATAAGAATAGCGGACTAGGGGGAGGGAGATGGACAATTTTTAAGAAAAGCCTATTTTCAAAATCAGGTCCTGGATTTGCTGTTTTCTGCTCAGACTTAAAGGTCTGATGATGAATCTGAAATAGGATTAATTAACAAACAAAGAGCCCTCTTAGTCTGCCTCAAAGACAGTGTCCAGACTAACTGTTGTTTTCAGGGACGTGTCAGGGACAGTCCTCAGATAACCTGGTACACTGCAAGGGGGACCAAAGAATGAGTAATGTCTCTACCCACCAAAACTTGCTCTTGATTTGCTACTTCAAGGCAGTAAATTAATTTTTTCTGTGTCTTGAGACACATCCTCCGTGAAGAGGATATGAAGAGTTCAAACTGTTATGCCACTTACGGCAGCAGTTCTATGCATTACATCAAGAAAAACTCAGACAAACCCTACAGTGAAATCCCCCTGTTTGACAGAGCCCACTTAATTTTGGTCACTGGTGTGTTTCAGTCCTGGTGGCTGACAAAATTCCACTCATTTCAAGACAAGTTAAAAAAATATATAAAAATCCATCATCCTAATAGATCTTCTTCAGTTTTTAAAGTAAAAAGTTTTTTGTTTTCAACATTTCTGACAAGAAAATAGTTTCCTTTTGCTGTAGAACATTCCATTCTGTTTTACGTACTTTGTTCAGGACCTCAGTTTGGGGTTTTACTGCTCTGATAAATCATTTTAGCTCCTCCTCTCAGATGACGCACCAGCAGAGCAGCACTTGCATCTTTCATTATGAAAGCCTTACGAAGGCTGGTACTATAGGCGCTCAGAAGACAGAACTTCAGCTCAAACAAGACTGAATGAAATCAGCACATGATGTCTTTAATTTTGCTTTCATGGACTTTTTAAATAGGCAGATGTTTCACTGTGATTCTTACTGTCTTACTTTTGTTAGGATGTCCCAACATTCACACTAACAAGACATGTTTGGCCTGGTGAAGAGGGTTTGCATGAATTAATATTTCTACTAAAACAGTAAAATTAACAAGCAGATATGTGTTCTTGCTTGTGGAATTGCTCTTTTTCACTGCAGCGGATATGAAGGCCAAATTTACCTCTGATGCAACTGTACAGTCCTGACCAAAATGTCCCACTGAGGTCAGCAGAAGCCTTATTGCAGACTTCTGACACTCTTAAAAGCAGAGCCACTGAAATTGTAATTAAAATGTTTGCTTTATAAGAGAATCAGGCTGCATGTGAGTTCAAAGAAATAAGACGGATCTTTGATATCTAAGAGAGACAGATTTCAATCCCAGTCCCAGGCAGTTAAAACTATCTCACTACCTTATCAGAAAAGAAGCTCAAGGTGTCCCTAGCCATGCCTCGGAGGGTAAGACATCGTAAATATGTGCAACTCAGTGAAGAAGCCCTGAAGAGTCACTTCTCCAGGCTGTCAGTCAGAATCTATTCTGATACACAGGTAGAGTCAGGAAAGAAAAACAAAACAAAAACCAACATACTTTCTCAATGCAATTTGAATTAAGTAAAACCAGTATGAACCCTACATGAAATAATTTCTATAATATTTCCTTGAAAAGCAGTCTTTGTCATGGTACTTTTGTGTCAGTTCAACATAGCTCCAACATGGGAAGTTAGCAGCACAAGAGGTGGGTATGAGTGGGAAATTGTTGGGTATATAAAGTGCACTGCTTCCCGATGAAGTAATTACATTAAAACATTGGGTAAGAGAGGGAATCTGGTGCATTGGAAGCGAACAAGCAGGGCCTGATCTTTCAAAGGCTTAAGATATGCAATGTTTTCTTTCACAGGATTCAGAATTTTCATTTTGCTTGTAATAACATAACCATACAACTAGTTACATACATGTTTATGCATTTGAAAAAAAGAGTCATGCTTCCTTCTTAATATTTATGGTGTCTGAGGAGCAATACAGAAGTGGCTGCACTCAGAGTAACATTGAGTGTTTCTTTATGAGGGAAAATATCTTTCCATAAGAGATCTAACTGGAATTCTACTCTTACCCGAAAAGATTCAAGCTCTTTCTCAGTGAAATTCGCTGATTTGGCCATGTCCCACAAATCAATCACTCTTGGTTCTTCAAATTCTAAAAAAAACACATACCACTAAATGAAAATCTGGACACAATGCTTTTATGCCCAGCATCTATGCAAGATAAGCATGCTTTCTCACATACACACACAGAGATATATATTAACCACTGCATTACTAAGAGGCCTATTTAGATGAAAAGAGAGAAAAATCCAAGTACTTAACTTAAAACTACAGTATTGCTATAGTATTGCTGTTGTGTTAAAAACAAAAACAAAACCAAAAAAACTCTAGGAACTGAATAATGGCTTTGCTTGCCCTGCATGATCTCTCACTCGCCCTCCTGGGACAGAAAGTGTAATATCCCTTCTCATGTGGGCATGGAAGACAGAACTACACTTGTTACGGGTTGTCCCTCTCATTAGGCTTCTAGTGTTGGCTTCTAAACAGAACAGGCTGTCTGCATCTCTTCGGCCCATTGTGGTCACACCAGGTACTGTGATACTGTGTCTAAATCCTATTACTTGCCCAATGATTTTTAATATTTTTAAATTAAATTAATCCCAAATAAGCATAAAAAAACCCACTGTATCATACCACTGGTTGTGTCATATCCCTGGTGACTGATTTTACGCAAACGCTCAAACCCCTGATTGATGCTTCTTAGCTTGTCTTTGAGTTCTCTGTGTTTGTTGTGCAGGATTTCTTCTTTCACCACGTTCTCTTCAGATGGGTTGATAACATTTTTGTGCATATCTGTTGAAGGAAAAAGTGTTATTGATTGTGGGTCAAATCCTGATAGGTCAAAAGCTCCAGAAATCCACTAAATCTAAGATGAATAAAAGATAAGTTCTTAGCATTTGAGCTGAGTGTAAATAAAGCATCAACACCACACTCTGAGAAGCACTAATTCCTTTTGCAGGTCAATATTAAGATCAATGCCCCTCAGTGCTCTAGAGGGTGATATTACAGAAATGCCTTTTAATTCCTACTGGCCACCAGCCAAGATTTTAGAATGGCAATGTTCTTGTTTTCCTAGATTAGAAATATCCCAAGGAAATGGGATAGGGGTGGTTGATTCTTCCCTGGGCATTTCATGAACCAATCAGGACATCTGATGTCAAAATGACTTCCAGCAGCTTCCAACTTCGACCCTACAACACAAACATCAAACTGATGATAAGATTTAGAATATTTTGTCTCTAACAAAATTTTAGCTAGGATTAGCACAGCAGGCTGGATTCAAATCCTTGATGCTTTAATACACCTCAGGCTCAGTGCCTGAGATATTCAAGCATATCCTCTTGGGCTCCCAGCTGGTGAGATAAAACATTAATGTTCTGCAGACTTTAGGACCACATTTTGCAGCATCCAACCTACACTTGATGCATAATTTCCAGTAAACTACTATGGCCATCGTTGCTAATCTGATGGCACCTTCCCAGCTTGAAATGCACACAGAATCAGAAAACGGAAATGGCAACATTTTCATTAGCTGTCAAGATTTTTGGCAGCTAATACAGAACTAAACCCAGCAAGTATCTGGCAATGTTGGCATCTGCAAGCAGTTCTGACAGAAACGTCAGACTTCAGGAGTTTCAAAGAAACTTGGAAACAATGGAGGGAATGGGCAAATAAAAGAGTTACACTGATCTCGAAACATCAGAGAAATGTTCAGGAACCTTCTGTTCTGCTCACAGTCTCCAGGAGAATATTGTATTCACGAATCTTTTCTTTGTGATGCTTAAATTCTCGCCAAAGCTTATCCAAATCCTCATCAGAGAACTTCCCAGAGGTCTTGGCCTGAAAGAAACATGAGCTCATTATGCTTCCCAGGCCAAGTGTTTTTAAGTGCACTCAACTGCCAAAACTTCTTCTCACTTCCCACCACATTTAGAAAATTATTAAGTCCAGCTTTTCCTTAAGATCTTTTGTTTCAAATCCCTCCATATTAGTATCAGGTCAGGATTTAGACATCGACGGATATGGTGGCTTTCATCATGTCAAAAGGAAGTTTGCTTCAGACTTATACAGCTAGACTTGGTACAGACTACCCACCGAAATCTGTCATTTCTATTCTGTAGGAAACAATTTGATACAGAAATAAGGGCCATGGAACTCCATATGTAACTGTAAGCAGACTGTTTGCATGAGGGATGCAGCCTGATATTAAGCAGAGTCTTTAGTCAAGAAATCTTACTCGACGGGCAAGTGAAGATTCTATCACTGCTGTGCATTTGCTCTGCAGCGATTTATTTCTCACTGGACTAATTATTTGCAATTAGGGAAGCACTGGCCAGACAGCTGGAGCACTGCCCACAAATCTGGTTACTTACTTGCTGCAATACACGATCAAAAGTGAAGGTTTTGGTACCTATTCAGCCCCAACCCTTTTTTTTGCTTGGGGAATATTTCTATCTGATACACTTTACTATTCCCCAAAGAACATTACATCATGTCCCTTGCCAGAGCTGTATCTATTTACAGCAACATTTTAAAACCCAGAAAATATTTTTCTCTGCTTTACTACCACTGCACTACATTGGTCTAATAATTCTTTGCTTTACCTGACTACCTGTTTTTAAACCCCTGAATTACTTAATTTTTGAAGATTATGATTTTGCCAGTTTTAACTGCCCAAATGAACAGTACACTTTCTATTTTTTTAATGCATTAATGCAAATCCTGGAAATTTTCACTTGAATACCAGACTGGGAAGGTCTTTAATTAACAACCCCAACTACACATTTTATTTTTAAACATTCTATGAAATGGTCATATTTTAAATACACCTTTTTAAAAAAGCCCAGAAACAACAGTAAGAAAATCAGGAAAAACAGAAAAGGTATTCTACCAAACAGCCTAACAGTCACACAAAGGGAAATCATGAGTTCAGTGAAATTGACGGAAAAACTCTGTCCTTAGTGGACTCAGGAACCTATCCTCCACAGAAACTGATGCATGTGTTTTCTTTGGTAAAGAGAACCTGCCACACCTGGTGACCTGGAAGCAGGTGGGCTGCCCTCAAGGCACAATGATGTGAGCTACAGAGCACAGCAGCTTGGCCAGTACTTAAAAACACTGTAGTAAAGCCACTCAATTCCAAGTCTCGGGGGCTCTCAGAAGACACAGACTCTAGTTCAATGAAAAAACACTGATTTCCTACACTGCAGTTCCTGGAAATCTTACCCACCTTGCTCCATAATTTTTCCAGTCTTGGATCATCTAGTGTATCACTTTCTGTACCATCTTTAATGTGGTTGGTATCAACTAGTTGAGAGTCCTTCTTTCCATTCATTCCATATTTAGTCATAATGACTGCAGGAAAATAGAAGATACAGAAACATTAGAACCATGGGTGTATGGAAGATGAGAGACTGGCTACATCCTTGACTTGCAGAGCTGGATTTTGCAGCCCACAGTGGACAGTCTAACAGTTTAAGACATAGAGGTCCCAGGTTTAATGACCTCTTCTGAAAACATCAGGAGCAAAAGAAGCTGTTAGCCTCCTGCAGCTCCCTAGTGACCTCCAAAGAACTTGTGTGTGCTCAGTGTCTTAAAAGACAACCTACTATTTAATGCTTCAAACACAGGTGTCTAACCATGCATGTGTCTGATGCAAAGTCTAAACCTCTTCTGCAAAGATATATCTTACCATTTAAGTTGCGTCTAAGTTTGGCTTCTTTCTCTCCATCTTCATCTAGCCCTTCAGCTTTCAGTTTTTTCCAGCTTAGCTCATCCTTTTCTTGTATTTTTAGATCACTGTGCAACTCTGCCAGTTTCACAGCAGAGAGATGAAGCTAACAAGAACAGAGAAAGATTTGTATTCAGTTATGTGGAGTCACCTACTGTAATGTTACCTCAGAAGACCATACAGCACAGCATTTGTTTCTTTTACTTTAATGCTATGTATCCATCCTAATTCAAGGGCCTTAAGGTATGCGCCACTGCATACATACATCTCTTGCCTATAAACATGGTTATACCCCAGCATACTAGTGTTAACAGAGAGTGATCATGTAGCCTTCTCTCTCAGCTCTTCAGCTACTCGGAGAACAGCAAAATATTGTAAAGGTTAAAAATTTGTGTCTTTCTTGGGTGTTCCTTCAAGTAATATTTAAATGGGATTTTTCTCCACTTTTAATGGAACCACCCTCTAAAAATGATTCTATTTTAAAAATGTTCAGTACCAAGAACAAAGACTGTAAAAAAAAAAAAAAAATCCATTCAGTTTCGCTAGTTCACAAAAGGCAGTAAGGACCAAACTTCTCAAACAACATGCCATTGCTACCACATGTGCTTTCTTGTGGCCAGCTTCTAAACACATAGTTATAATGAGCCAGTAAATCTTATTTGTCAGTATGGTTTTGCAGACTACTAGGACACTGAGGATGGCCTTGCAGGTCAAAGAGCCACTTACCAGTAATTTTTACTATGACCAAACTGCAAAATTTCCCAAGATCAATTCTTAACATGGTTTATGTGCCTTAAAAAAATACCAAACCTAGAGGTACTCCTGTCCCACATAAGAGAACAAAAGATAAGATATTGAGGCTGATGAGATGAAAAAAAAATTAAGATTTAATTGAATTACAGTTCAGTGTGAAATTTTGTGAAATACAGGGAAAACAGGAACAGAGACAATGACTAATATGCAGTTGGCTAAGCAGCACTGCTGTAGGGTGAGCCTAAACTTTTGAACTGCCAGATTTTGGACACTTCAGTTATTCCGTTTGAAACAAAGAAATGTACATAATAATGCCTCAGAACTTCTTTTGTGTGTGTGCATGCGTGTGTGTGTGCATGCGTGTGTTAATAACAAGCAGGTGAGACAAGGAAAAGCCTGGAGAAGAGAAGCAAACAAAAAACATGTCAGCAGTGTGATTTCCAATACAAACTTGCCCGAGCAGCTACAATCAGACCACTGAGCAGCTAGCTCCTGGGAGCTCAGACCCAGCTATGAACTAGCTGGACTTCTCTGTCCTAGGTCAAACTTATTTCCTGGAGGGGGTTTTTTGTCACTAAAATTAGATTAAAGATTATAAAAATTTTCATTTTCAGTGAGGAAGCAGTACGTTTAATAACCACAGAACCAGAACTCTATATTAAACATCAGAATGATACTGAAAAGATTCAGCCATTCATTTGAGCATCAGCACATTATTCTAAAATAACTAGGAAAAATGCCACTATTTTCAGGTAATGCACTAAATTCCTATTGACAGGAATTCAAGAATCTATGCACAATATTGTTTCTGCTTTCAGCTTAGGCTGTCCTATTAATTAGTCCTGTGCTACTGAATATAATTATTTTAATTTTAATTTTTAAACTAAGTTTTTTCTGGCTTACTGAAATAATTTACTGAAATCTAGAGTAGTTAGAATCACAGGAGAATCTAAAATTTATAGAACACATGAAAATTCTTGATTCATCTAATAGTAAAGCAAAGGAGCACCCCTATTGTCTTCTTCACCATCTGCTTTTGGGGAACTGTTTGATAAAAGCTGAGAACTTTGAAGGAACCACTTTATTTATGATTTTTAGTATGTGCTAAAGTAAAAAACCCTTAATCATGTAGTTATTTGTTTTCCTGGAGCAGGATAACCTGGACAACCAGAGTGTCATTGCTGCAGTGGCAATGCTCTGCTCAGCAAGAATTGTGCCCTGAAGCTTCAGGAAGAAGACTGAGAGAAAAAGTTTGCTATAAATTATGAAGGAAATGACTGATCATCTCAGTAGTTCTGTACTCTAATGTCAGCATTCAAGTAGCATGGACTTAATACATTGTTAGGTTGGCCAAATCCAGCCGGAAAAAAAATCACCGCAATAGATAACAATTAATACAGCTAAGTGCTGCAAAAATAAGAAAGTACAATCTTTTAAATGCATGATTTTATAATCAGAGAGACACTATTGTATAAAAGATTACATGATGCATGTTATGATAGATACTCTCTGAAGTTAGTGCAATCTCATAAACACATACTGTTTTGTGTTTTCTAAAAGTTTCAGAGAAGAATATCAGAACTTCTAAACATAAAATTTGGAGACATCTCATCATCAATCAAACATTTTAAATTCTTAATAAAAAATAAGGAACTACATCAAGCTCATTGATCCTTCAAGGAAAAAAGAGAGATTCTATTCAAATTTCTCTCAATTACAATAATATTTTTCTGATTGTCATTATAACTTAGTACGAAACTCAAGTAACTGTCCTTTTAAACCTTATAAATCCTTTGAAACCTGCTGGAATCCCCTTGCCTGTCCCATTTAGGTAACATAAAAGTGAATCCATAGGCTAATCTAAAGCATATAATTCACGAACTGCTTCCTTCAAGATCATCTCACATAGGACCCTGAACGACATCACATAAAAAATGTTAACAGGTAAGCCTCCACATCACTTTACTAACATTAGTCATATGTAGGAATAACTAACTAGAAGCAGAGGTGAAAAGTCAAGTTGAATGATTAAATAACAAGGCACCAAGCTCCTTTGGCTTATTCTTCATTCCTTATGCTGCCTGGACATTGACATCCAAGATTGCCTGGGAATTCTGGGAACAAGCACTGGAAATCTGTGAAACATTACAACAATTAAGTCATTTGCTGTTGAAATGGCTACAATCATTACCTGCGATATCATTACCTAGACCCTTGCTTCTGAGAGGAAAGGGTTCTTTATCACTATTTTTTTAGGTGTAGCATGTCTTAGATTCTGAAGCCCACTGCTTTGGGATGGACAGGAAGCCCTGACAACAAGCGATGCTAGAACTACATGAACGGCAACAACCACAGCACAGGGGACTGTTAGAAACTAGCAGGCCAAACCCCATACCTTGTGAAACCTACATAATGTTGTCATTGGTTCAAACAACTATAGAATGAGGGTCTGACTAAGAACTCTTGTACTAAAACAGATTTTCAAAGTTTTTATATAAAACATATACCTGTGAAAACAGATGCTGGAGAAAGATTGAACCCTTCCTCTCTTGGGGAAAGAGGAAGGAACTCTGGCTTGCCAGCTCCTTGTTACCACTAAGTAACGTTTTTGGGCTTTCTGGAGGACTGCTCATCCAGCTATGTGTTGCAATGCTGAATTGCAACATCCATCTTTTATGTAAAAACAGAAGAGCTCCTTATTTTCAGTACCATCTCCACCACCACCAAAATGAAGGAAAGAGAGTTCAGCATTGGCACACACAAATACTTCAAAGCAGGCTTAGCTTTCCTCTTATTCCAGACCTTGCCCCAGACATACTGAAAAAATCACTTTCTAAAATGCAGGCTGGGTATCAATTGTACTCAAAAGTGAAATTTACATGGTGGCAAATTTAGTTCAAGTAGGTGTTGCCTCTCTAAAACTGGCTCACACATGCAGAAGTTACTAAAGCTTAGTTCTTTACCCTGACAGTTAACTCCATTTTACACCTTTAGCGTCAAGACTTAACACAGAGGATGTAAAGCATTTCAACTTGGAATTCCACAAGATTCAGTCATGAAAAGTGAAAAAGACTGTAATTGGAAAAATAAGAGGAAACTGACAATACTATCATTATAGTTTATTTCTAGTATCCACTTTGTTTCTTCTTCAGGTCTTAGTTCACAGCTGGAGTTTCATTATCACACACCACCCTATTTCCCTTCCCATCCTTCTCCCATCAAGGGAAGCAGTATTTTTGATACCTTCTTTTGGCATGGTGGGAATCGGGATATAATCACACAGCATTATGGCAGGGATTCTATTTTTTATACTAAACCCAGGGATGTCCTGCCTCTAATTCAATTGCTCAGGCTGGGGAACATCTACCCAGGATACGGCAAATCCAGGATTAATATTAACTATGTTCCTTTGCCTGAAAGAACTGAACCTTTACCAGCCCTGACCCTAGGTTTCCATCCTCCACAATATTCAGGGCATGAATATGGGTTTGCAGTGCTATCCTCCCCTCCTGTTGGAGCCGTTCTGCTTTGCTGTAATTAAATATTTCCACTGTAATCAAATATTTTTACTGTATTTTCACTTCAGTTAATTTTATTTTTGTTTTTCAGCTCAGAGTAAGAGAAACTCAAGTAACACCACCAAAATGAAGGCTCTCAGCTGGGAATAGTGATACCCATTTGCTGGTCCTCCTGCATGGGACTACCTCACCTGGTGTAAGTGAAATACCGCAGGTGACATAACCACCAAGGCGGAGTTTCTAACTCTCCTGTGCAGCGAGCTCCTGTCCCGTGCAAAGTTGGAACTAAGGCCACTGCCTTCAGACGGATGAGAACATCATGCCCCTTAACAAAAGGGCTAAAGCATCCAAACAGGGAGTACAGGAGCCAGTCTCAGACCCTCCATGGGACCAGAGGTACTTCATTCTCTCTTCCATTTCCTAGGCATGAGATTTAACTGCTGGATTTGCACATGAGAAGATCAACACTTCCCAGGACACAGCAGGAGAGGGGCAGGAGATGCCTCCTGAGAGAAGACCTTGCACAGCACCGCTGTTCCCAGCCGCCTGGGGCAGCCCCTGGAAGCGGGGCTGTGTGGGTCCCGCTCTCAGCTGCCCGTTAGGGGCGGTAGGGCCTGAAAACCAAACAAAAGCCCCCGGAGCCCAGAGGTCCAACACCAAGCCGGGGCCTGTCGAGGCAACGCCGCGCCGGGCAGCCTCGGTTTCTCCTCACACACACACCCGGCCCTCGCACCAACCGCCGCCCGCGGCACTTCTTCAGCCGCACCCCACCTCCTGAGGCAGCTGACAGCGAACGAGGGTCTGAAGCGGCCAAGCCCAGCCGTGGGTCTCCCTCAGAGCTCCGCCGGAGCACCCTCTCAGAGCGCCGCCATCGTTCCCGCTCCTCCCGCGCCGCCTCACTCACCCGCTGCGCCTTCTCCCAGACCTGGTTCAGCTTCACCACCCGGAACTCATCGGCCTCCCGACGCTTGGCACCGGCAGCCGCCCAACCCTCGTTGGACTCCCGGGAGGAAAAAAAAAATTTGCTGGCCTGGGCGCCAGCGGCAAAGAGGAGCGCGGCACCAAGAGCCGCCAGAGCCCGCGGAGCCGCCATCTTGCGGTGGCCGGCGAACTACAAGTCCCGGGATGCCGCGCGGCTCCCCACCTCTGAGAACGGCGCCGTGTTTTCTCTTCGGTGGTTGCCTAAGTCAGTGCAGTTTCTCAGTCACATGAACCTGAAAGCTGTTGCGTTCAGACTAACTTGCAGGAGTGGGCAAAAGTATTGCGGCATGTATTGCACTGAAGAGCAATTTCATGAATATTGAAGCGTGCATTGAACCATCGTGAAATGGTGATGGGGAGAGAAGCACGTCAGCCTTCCCCAAATCCTGCAGAGCTCGCCGTGTCAATTTTAGGATTTTGAGCTTGTTCTAGTCTCATTATAACTGTGTATGTATGTGCTGTTAAGTCATTTTAGAACAGATGGTTTCATCTTCTCTGTCATTGGAAGTACTGATTGAGTTTTCAGGCCCTCCGCAAAAAAATTACTCCTCTGTGCTATATAAGCTCTTACAGGTTCCTGCTCTTGTTCTTGTACTGGGTGTAGTTGTCCATAGCTTTATGCATTTGTTTGCTTGACTTTTTGAGCTACACTGGGAAAATTTTTAGAAATAGGTAAGGGGTGCAGCAGCATTAGTTTGCTGATGCTGGTCTGCTGAGTTTCAACTTCCAGTGTCCTTACATCTGTGTCAAGTGAGTATTCAGTATCACCGCTTGGTATTGTTCTCTGTCCTGGCCCAAGGGCTTCCCTCCCACAAGCAAAAAGCTGAAATACCTCTGTGGGCTTCTGTATAGAGGCTTTGGATTTATGTTGGTGTTGTACTCACCATAGAGTACACCTTGGTGTAAATAACATGCAATGGGAAATCAACTCCATCATTTCCCTTTCCTGCACGCTTCAGGTCAAATTCTCCCTTTATTTTTCGCTAGCACAGTTGAAAAACTGCTCAGGTGAATCCCTGTGACTGTGCCAAAACTCGTAGAAGCAGTGGAAGTGTTAAGCTATTGTGACTCTATTGTCTGCATTGTCCCAGAGAACTGTAGCTGAGTTGATGGACTTTATTATCCTTGTTAAAAAAAGAAACATTAAAAAACATGATGTAGACCACAGTCAGAAGTCTGTTTTCTGCCCTCTATGCACTTGAAAAGCAAAATTAGAGAATTTTGGAATGATGGTAACTATGCAAAGCAGTAAAACATGAGAAGAGGTCTTAGTTAAAAGAAAGATGGGAGTCTAATGACACTTATGAAATAGTGCAGGGTTTCTGGTAAAATAAAGAGGAAGACTTTGAAGCTTATGTTCAGAGACTTGAATAAATTGCATTCTTCCAGGTACAGTGTCAGGAGATCTTTTCCTTTAAGATTCAATGTAAGAGCTGGACAAGCTTCTGGCTTCAGTTTTACAAAAAAAACCCAGTTCACCACTGAATTTTCACCTTCACATATTCTGTATACATCTAAAATTTTGTGTGAGTGACAGAAACTGCTCAGCATTTCAAATGCTAGAAATGAGAGCAATTGCGGCCTTTCTCATCTCCATCTTCTATCCTAGCAATACAGTCTGCAGGCTGAGCCTAGCCAGCCAAAATGCAGGAAAGGTAGGATAAGTAAGTATGGTGGGTTTGCAAGGGTGCTGCTGGCTTTTTGCAAGTATGCCCTCACTCAGCCTCACCAGGACCCTGCTGAGGGTGTACTGAAGTGATATCTGTGAACCTTTTGCAAACAGTAGCCTTAGCCAAGAGTCTGCCCTGGCTGGAACGTGATGTGTTAGATATTTCCCAGGGTGCCTTTCCCTTCCATCTGGGAGACCACAGATACCTCCATGTAGTAACATGGGCCCCAGAAGTTTTAGGACTTTTCTAATGCCCCACTCCTAGCCAAACCAGATTTTAGCAAAGAGGAGCACTGTTGCGTATTTTTTGTTCCATCCATGTAAGACCGACAAGGTGAAATATAAAAGCTGTTTTTTTATGATCCTCAGTCCTCTCTCTAATGAATGATTTTCTTAATACTTGAGAGCTGATAAAATTCCCACCAAGCCTATCTCCTCCAGGTAATATCCAGGTCACCAGGAGACATACCTCTCCCAAAGTACTTCTGTATCTCTGTCCCACTGGATTTCATCTTTCAAAGCCAAATTCGATCAGTAATAAACTGACCTACCTGACTCTTTTTTTGGTGAAAGTCCTCATGCTCCAAACCCAACTCCTAACTGTCCTCCCAGCCAGAATATACCCCAAGACAGGTTTATCTACATTAAAACAAAAAACATAACGTTTTCAACTAATTCATTCTACTTGTATGTGCAGCCTGCAGTAAACATTCTTTATTAGTCTTAATTCCAGAAGCATAAACCTAACCATGACAATAGCACTATGCAGAAACAGACTGTAGTTGTATTTTGCCAAAATAAAAAATGCCAGCAACCTAATTGCTCTTCTAAGCTGTGTTTCTCACTCAACTTCTTCAAAGCCAGCACTCAAACTTCTAAGTGGTAATGCACATTGAATCATAGGATCCTAGAAGGGTTTGGGTTGGAAGGGACCTTAAAGATCATCGAGTTCCAACCCCCCTGCCATGGGCAGGGACACCTCCCACTAGCCCAGGTTGCTCAAAGCCTCATTCAGCCTGGCCTTGAACACCCCCAGGGATGGGGCATCCACAGCTTCTCTGGGCAACCTGTTCCAGTACCTCACCGGCACTCTGGCCTCCAACCCTCATAGGAAAAATTGGAGCTGGGCAATCACAGGAGTGATGTCAGGGGCTGGGGGCAATGCTGCCTGCCTGGATGCAGCAGTGGTGGAACAAGGTGCTGGTGCAGGTGGGACAGACCAGCGTGTCTTAACAGGGTGGTCTCACCACTGCCTCCTGTTAGATGAGGCAGGGGGTCTGGTCCTGCTGCACTGCCTGCACCTTCCAGCAGAAGGACCTGTGGGACAGGGGTGACAGCACAACCCCAACCCTCCTATGCCCTGGCTCCAGCCCTGTGCAATGGCTGCACTCACTTGAACTCCCCCAAAAAACTGGGAGATGCAGCATCACTCTCTGCTGCAGGGGAAGTAGAAGTTTTGAGGGCATCACCAGTCCCAGCAGGTGACCAGGCTACCCCACAGCTGGCAGGTATGGCACCTCTGGGGATGGCACAGAGACAGCCAGCCTCAGTGCCACGCGTCCCTGGGGAGCCTGGTCAGTCCTCGCCCAGCACAGTACCGACTCATTTTTTTGGGCCACCTGGCTGGTGACACCAGACAAACCAGTAAAGCCACATACCTTCTCAAAATCCCCAATTTCTGCAGAAATTAGCTTTTTTGGATAAATGAGGATCTGGTGGGTTACTTGCAGCTGGCTACCAAAGCTTCCCTGGGGGGCTGCTCACCTGTGCAGTGCAAGACATGGGGCATGGGGACCCCGATGGGGACATGTTCCCCCTGGCCTCACCTTCTGTGCTACCCTCTTCAGCTTCTGCCAGTTTTTGGGGAAGAGGAAGCTGTAGAAGCCCTCCTCATCGGCCCCTCTCTGGCTCATTCTGCTGGTATGGTGCTGCAAGGGGGGAAAAGAAGGCATGTGCTGGGGGCTGTCGGCAGCGAGGCGCTGGGTACTGGGGTGTGTTGAGCCCTGGGGTCTCACCAAGCTGTTCTCATGGATGCAGAGCCTGTCGTGCTGGCACAAGTGCCCAACAACCTTGGGTCGCAGGCAGCCCACTGGCACAGCCTGCACACTGCCAGGGGACAGTAGCACTGTCATCCACAGCATCACACCGGGGTGCCAGTGGGGGTAACGCTGGGATCAAGATGGGAGAGAGGCTAGAGCACCTTCCCACGGTGCGGGGGCTTCTGCTTGCACAGCCAGGCACTGGCCAGAATCCCCTCTGGCAGGTGCCAGGATGTATGCCATGCACTCACCTTCCTCCTTGGGTACCTGACGCTTCATTTTAGGCAGGGAGGTGCACAAGGAGAGTGCTGCCTGCTCCTCCAGCAGCCCTGTGGGGCACTGGGCAGGGAGGGGCTGTGGCACCCTGCAGTGCTGGGAGCTCGGCTCCATCACTGCAAGGGGCTGGAGTGAAGATGGCTGGGCGTGGGGACGTTGGTGAGGTTGAAGACTGTCCTGCTCCTCCAGTGTTTGGGGCAAACATGTCTGAGCTGGCAGTAGATGGCCCAGGGGGTTTGTGACCTGACTCCGCACACGCTGTGCAGGGAGAGCCCTGAGAGATGGGCAGCCCTCGGGCGAGATGCCAGCGTCAGCCCATGGGATGTCTGGGTTGTGCTGGGGGGGCAGAAGCTGAGCCCAAGCTGGGGAGGGGGAAGCACTGTGAGAGCTGCCATGGGGCTGAGGCCGCCCTGCCCAGGTAGAAGCAGTAAAACCAGGGGGTGGGGAGGAAAAAGAGGTTCCCTGTGCATCCCTTCTCTTGTGCCAGGGCTCCAGCAGAGACTTCAGAGACACCCAAAGGGTTTGATAATCCAAGCACTTTATTTAGGCATCAAAAATGACTTTATTTAGGCGTCATCTGGACTTCTCATTAACAGGCTTATTGATATATTTTAAATAATTTCTGTATTTGTATTTTCACTTTCTTAGCAAACAAAATTTAGTTTAACAAACGTTATGTCAATTAGAATAAATGTTCCCATTGAAGAAGAAAGCAGCTCACACTCTCTGTTGTGCGTCTGATGCTAGAGGCCAAGCCTGCTGCACTGGGGTGTCAGTGGGGAAGAGTCGGTACCCCAGCTTCTGGAAGCGCTTCAGATATGCCTGAACCCAGGGTGCCTGGGGGTCTGCACACACTTTTATCCCTTTTTTGGTGACCAGGCTGCCGGGAGAAAACCACTGTTGGGGCGCTTGGCCAGGGCAGCAGGGTGCCTGTGCTGGTTCCCGCTGACAGTGCCCTGGGTGTCCCTGACCGTGCCCCTTTCCCCCTCCCAGTCACCCTGGGACCCGCTTGGCACGCTGCCCTGGCCGTCACACCGTGACCCCTGGCAGTGCTGGGTACTCACATCACTGCTGGCTGGCTGCAGCTGCTGCTGGTGGTGTAGGCGGAGGAGATGGCCGAGCGCGGGAGGCGCTGGGACACATAGGTGAAGCAGCAGACGGTGGGGATGGTGGCTGTTGGGGGAGAGGACAGCCACAGTGAGACCCCACACTGCGGCAGAGGCTCTGGCTGGGGCTCCCAGGAATCACCTGTCCTGTATCCCCTGGGGACACCCCCTGGAAGCCTCCATCCCCGAGGCTGCGTCCCAGCACTGCTGATGACCACCTGCTCCCAGCCCTCCCCATGAACACGAGGGTCCCATCAATGGGGGTGGGGGTCTCTCCTGGGGAGGGAAAACAAACCTGGCTGCTGGGATGATGCAGCAACACTGGACTCACCGATGTGGGCCTCAGCCAGGGACCAGATGGCCACGAGGAGCAGAGTAGCTAGGGCGGCTGTGGGGACCTTCATGATGGTGCAGGGGCCCAGGGAACCAGGAGCAGGCCTGGAGCTGGGATGGCTGCAGGGCTCTCCTCTGCACGATGCTCGGTCCCTGCTGCTGCCTACCTTTTATCCCCCAGCTGCTGGGTGGGTGCAGGATTTCAAGGAAATTAAATGCATACATCATACTGGGGAAATTCTGTTAGGGTCCCCCAGTTTTGCTGAGCTGGAGAAGGCATGGAAACCACAGAAAGGGAAACTCTGGCCATGGGGCTGTAACTTTCAGATTCAAGAGAGAACAAGTCTTATGAGGAACAGCTGAGGGAACTGGGATTGTTTAGTCTGGAGAAAAGGAGGCTCAGGGGAGACCTTATTGCGCTCTACAACTGCCTGAATGGAGGTTGGAGTAAGATGGGTGTTGGTCTCTTCTCCCAAGTAACGAGTGACAGGATGAGATCAAATGGCCTCAAGTTGCACCAGAGGAGGTTTAGACTGGGGTTGCGAGACCTCACCTGGAGTACTCCAACCAGCTCTGGGGCCCTCAACATAAGAAGGACATGAACCTGTTGGAGCGAGTCCAGAGAAGGGACACAAAAATGATCAGAGGGCTGGAGCACCTCCCATGTGAGGACAGGCTGAGAGAATTGGGGTGGTTTAGCGCAGAGAAGAGAAGGCTCTGGGGGACCTTACAGCAGCCTTCCAGTACTTCAGGGGAGCCTACAGGAGAGATGGGGAGGGACTCTTGATCAGGGAGTAGTGATAGGACGAGGGGTAATGGCTTCAGACTGAAAGAGGATAGATTTAGATTTAGATTTAGATATAGGAAGAAATTTTTTATGGTGAGGGTGATGAGACACGGGCACAGGTTGCCCAGAGAAGCTTGGATGCCCCATCCCTGGAGATGTTCAAGGTCGGGTTTGATGAGGCTTTGAGGAACCTGGGCTGGTGGAGGGTGTCCCTGCCCATGGCAGGGGGGTTGGAACTAGATGATGTTCAAGGTCGGGTTTGATGAGGCTTTGAGGAACCTGGGCTGGTGGAGGGTGTCCCTGCCTATGGCAGGGGGGTTGGAACTAGACGATCTTCAAGGTCCCTTCCAACCCAAACCATTCTATGATTCTATGATTAGGAAAAATTTCTTCACTGAAAAGGTTGTCAAGCACTGGAACAGGCTGCCCAGCGAAGTGGTTGAATCACCATCCCTGGAGGTGTTTAAAAGACATGTGTCTTAGGGACACAGTTTAGTGGTGGACTTAGTAGTGTTAGCTTTACAATTGGATTCAATGATCTTAAGGGTCTTTTCAACCTAAATTATTCTATTCTATGTTTCTAAATGGTTCTATTCTATGACCTTCATGATGCTACAGAGGCTGAGGGAACTGCAAGCAGGGCTGGAGCTGGGGTGGCTGAAGGACTCTCTTCTGCATGATGCTTGGCCCCTGGTGCTGTCCTCCTTTTATCCCCCTTATCCTGATTTCTGCTGGGATAGAGCTAATTTTCTTCTTAGCAGCTAGAATAGTGCTGTGTTTTGGATACAGTATGGAATTTGGTATGAGAAGAATGTTGATAATATACAGATGTTTTTACTTGTTGCTAAGAATCATTTGGGCAAACCTGATATTTTGGTATATAGCTTCCCGGTGCTCAACATAATGAGAAGTAGAGGCAAGACATAAAAAGAAGTTAACCTGTAAGCTGGCTGTAAAGAAGTTGGGAAAAAGACAAGAAAGAGGATGGAGAATATAAAAGGGAGGACAAAAGGAATAACAAGCATTAATTGATATTCATTCCACTGGTTTTCATTTCACAGCTTTTTGCTGAGGATTTTTACTTCATCCTGCTTGGATTCAGCAGCTCTATGTAGGCAATGTTAAGAAAATGCTGTCATATTTTTCACATGCTGGTGTGGTTTGTGTGTTCTTGTTTCTCACAGTTAGTCGTAATGGGAAGAAATGCAATCCCAAAATTCGAGTGAAATGGGGAAACCATTGAAAGAAGCTCTCTGGCTGACGCGAGATTGCAGAAGTTATTTTCTTAACTAAAAGCATAGAGTAGGGTTGGCCAGGAAGTTTTCTCTCCCTTCTGGGATTGTGGTTTCGGAATTTTCTGTCCTCTGGGATCACTGGGCAGGAATGGGCTGGGCCTTGATCAGCAGGTGGTGAGCAGTTGTGCTGTGTATCACTCATTTATGTATATTATTATTATTATTGTTGTTTCTGTTGTTCTTGTTCCTTCTCTTGTTCTTCTTGTTCTTGCTCTTTTTCTTGTTATTGTCATTATTATTTTAAATTTTATTGTATTTCAGTTATGAAATTGTTCTTATCTCAACCCACAAGTTTCCTTACCCTTACCCCTCCAGTTCTCTCCCCCATCCCACAGGATGGGGAAGGGTGAGCGAGCAGCTGCATGCTGTTTGGCTGCTGGCTGGGTTTAAACCAGGAAACCTGCAGAGTTTCAAGGAAAGAAAATGAGTGCATCATACTGGGGAAACTATGTCAGGATCACCCAATTTTACTGAACTGGAGAAGCAAGGAAACCGCAGAAGGGGAAGCGCCAGTCACGCATGGGACTGTGACTTTCGGATTCCGTTTGATGCCTGCCAGACATTGGCCAGAGGCCAAACCCCTGTGACACCAACCCTGCTGCTGCTGCTGCAGTGACCCTACCAGACCAGAGCTGGGCTGGTCACGAAGATCCATGACCAGAGCCCTGAGGGAAATCAGGACAAGGCCAGAAAAATAAGGAAAAAAAAAAAAAGAAAAGAAAAGAGGAGAAAGTAGCAAATGTTGCAGCTTGCTTGTGGAGTGTGCACTGGCAGGGGTGTTTGGGAATTACCCTCTGGGATTGCAAATGCTGCCCCTTTTCAGTCATGCCTCAATCTCCTTGAGGTTTCATCTGCAAGGCTTGAATGAGCTTGAGTGGGTGCCAGCAGAGTCCTCTTCTCCTTCCAGCTACTACTCTGAATACCCTGTCTCCTCTGATTTCAGGTCTATTTGCTTTTTTTGGGCTAAGCCAGTAGAGAGAGCCTGAATTGGATGAAGTTACCCTGCTTGGGAAGAAATGGGCAAGCAGTAATTGCAACAATTTGACTGTCAAGAGGTTGCAGACCACAGCCAAAATAAAATCCTTAGACAGTGAGGTGTAATTCCTCTGTTCACCCTGGGGACAGGGAGGGTGGAAGGCCAGGCTGCAGCCTGAGCCCACTGCTCCAGCCCTGGAGCAGGGCAACAGAGCCCAGACATAGATTCGTAGGATCCTAGAATGGTTTGGGTTGGAAGGGACCTTCAAGATCATCTAGCTCCAACTCCCTGCCATGGGCAGGGACACTTTGTGTCCTTGTGTCTGCCTCTCAGTGTGGTTTTGTAAACATGGAGGGATCCTATTTCTTCTTTTAGTAACAGAAGAGAAAGCATCATTAATTTTCACTGAGATATATAGTTCCTTATACTTTACATTAAATTAAAGAGCATTTATTCAGGTGTACTTTAGGTTTTCCAGGACAAAACAGTCAGAGATATGTATCTGGACTAACTGAGTTGAAATCTCTCATCAAAGACACAATCCTGTTTTTCAAGGGATTAGGCTTTTTCCTTCGCTGTTCTCTAAATTTCAGACCAAGGTCAGAGTCAGCCTTTAGACATCAATTTTGACTACTTCAGCAGGGCTAACAGGAGCTGGATTCCTCTGATACTCCCTTAAAGAGTGTGTGATAGCTCTCTGTGATGGAAAGTCACAGTTGTCTTAAAAGCACTTCATGTGCTCATTCCTCAGAAGGCCAGGAGGCTTACAGCTGTACCTGAGACATGGTTGTAAACCCTTCTCCATGCAGACTCCATTTTCAGCTTGGAGAAACAGTCCTCATCACAGCATCTGTCTCCGTGATTCTCTGCATGGGTGACTCTCAGTTCCCTGTCCAAGCAAAGCCAAGTGCTTTTCCTACACTGGAAGTCTTAGGTCTGCTTTGTTCCAGGTCAGAATAATAGGAAAACTACTCTGCTGTAGTGTGGATGAAACTGTTTTGTTGGGGTTTTTTAAATAATTTTGTTCATTTAATTTAAGTTAAGCTTTTTATTTTCTGAGATAGCTTCATATTTTCTTTGGCTTTAATTCTGTGCATTCAGGCAGAAAGTTAAACAATGTCAAAGTGAAGAAAATTAATTGCATAACATGCTAAAAGGATGAACCGGGGAAATGTTTGTTATTACATTAGCTTCTTACCTACATCCTTAATGTGAATTGCTGGAATGTCAGAGAGAACTAACCAGCCTGGAATTTATTCTTAAATATGTATTCTCATAAAGTGGATCCTTTCTTCTATGCAGTTAATTTTAGTGAAAGAGAAAAGCAAGTGTTGGTATAATATAATTGCAAAACGTCTCTCTAGAGTAGTTAATTCTTATAAGTGGTAATAGCTTTCTATTGCCATTATCTTACTGAAATTACTTCCTTAGCTAAACTGTTTAGGGCCAATGCTAAAGATAAGTGTATGAAAACCAGCTTCTGAATTCTGCCCTTCTAGAAATGATCTTTGTGGCTCATTAAAGTGAACCTTGACTTGTTTTGGGAAGAAACAAAGTACTCACTGGCATTCTTGACTGTTTTAGTGCTCCCAGCTACAGCTCTAGATGACTTCTCGCTGCAGCGGTGAATCCAGCTTTTCTTTTTATCCAATTCCCAACACATGTTTTTATAGGCTCTTTCTTTCTTCATAAGCATGGAGGGGGTAATAAGAATTTAGTAGGAGGAATCTTGACTTGTTTCAATGAAACAGAGTTTAGGAACTGAGAAAGCTCAAGATTTGAAATCAGAGGTGGTTTCTCAAGCACTCAGAATCCCAGAAACCATATTTGTTTTATAATCCTGGTACCAGCATGGACTTTACTGTTGTGAGACTACTTGCATTTTTAATATTAAATGTATAGGTAATTTTTTAATAGCATTTGGGCTGTGAACTATTAGTATAAAATAAACAATGAATGTAAACTAAACAAACAAATTGCTAAGAGGTATCTCATGTGCCAGTGAAATGCAGCTCCTCTCTGAGATGAAGCCCATCAGTGCAACTCATGGTTTGGTCTAGTTCAATTAAAAATGCAAGAGTAGTTTAATGAAACGGAACATGAAATAACAAAAAGGATTCTGAAAAATGCCCAGTGCCATGTCCTTGAATACCGTGTGTTTAAGTGCAACTCTGTTCCTCCTGAATGATCCTTTCTGGAATTCAGCAGTGCAGTGCAGAAACAAACCTGACAGTTGTGCTCCTTTATATCAGTTTTCTGTCAGAGTAACTATGTCCTTTTTTTGTCAGGAATTTAGTTCAGGATGCCTTGAAAGTGTTGTTGCAGTTTAACTTGATCCCCGTTTCTCCCACAAGAATGAAGGACAGCAATCCTGATGGCTGCTGATTGTCACTGTGAGATGTGACAGTAGGAGGTCTTCAGTATTGAGCAAACGTGTGTGTTCATGTTCGGCTATGCTGACACCTTGAATAATTTCTGCCTCTTGCTTCTCTGCCTCTCTTGCTTCTTCTTCCTCTTCCCATCTAGCTTTGGCTATGTCATTCCTTGTTCAGAGGCCTTCAAGAGCTTCCTTTATGTTCTTTAGTGTTCACATCACAGCTTTCTAAGTATACGTGCGTAATACAGGCTTGCATCCCTTTATTTTCCTCCCATTCCTGCTTTATTGC
>NW_010137917.1:97129-99925 GCF_000699245.1 Pterocles gutturalis
CACACTTTGCCAAGCAATACCTATACCTTTCAAAACTTATTTGAACTATCCCCACTCTTTTCCTAGATGCACAAGAAGGGTTGCATGTCACTGTTCTGCGTTATTCATATGTGGTTCGGTGTCTTTTTTTTATGTCTGTTAAGACATACAGACATATTTTCTGGTGTATTTGTTATCAGAACTCTTGAAGAGAAGCAGCGATATTTTTCAAGTTACTGTTATATGGGGGATTGAATTTTTTGGTGAGCAGCCTTCAAAAGTGGCTTGGTATTTTAGAGTGTTACAATCTCTGGCATGGACACTCGAGTATAAAAGTAGTTTTTATTCTAATTACTATTCCTGAAGTTTCATCTGTTTAGGCAGAAGAAGGGTCAGGGGAGCTATAGAAAACTGAGCTAAATAAGTAGATGAGATCTTCTAGTCCAGCTGAAAGAAATACTCTTCCTACAGAAGGTTCAAGGAGACGATTTTGGAGATAGAAAAAAATCAACATCACCTGCTATGTATGAGATCTTAGTGCTTTCCTGTGGGCGTCACAGAGATATTGCTCAAAGAAACTACAGTTGAGTTAGAAGGACTTCACCAGCCAAACACTGATTTAAGGGTATTTTATTACCCTTATTGGCTACGAGGCATTCAAACGTAAAAAGTCTAAGTAGCAGTAGCTGAACATCTGTTTAGAAGGAAGGAACCCAACATGACAATAATTGTCGTGGGAGATAAGGTCACACCAATTCCGAGAATGAGAGCAGTTCTCATAGTTTTTTTAGCTTTGCAGTGTTATGACAGCCTGAAAAATAACTCACAAGCAAGAAGAAAAGACTTTCTCCTTGCCTGAAGTACACACTATCCAAGTAGAGATGTGCTGTGAAAAAGGAGTGCAGGTAGGGTTATACAACTGAGCAAGAAATACTGATCTTACAAATATGAGACAAATGTTGAGTGTGAGCTACGGGAGGGATGATGAAATGACTTTCTTTGCTATAGTCTGGGTCAAAAAGCAAGAAGAGAGGCAGACAAACCTGCACTAGCTGGTGGCATCCTGATGTTGTACCCAGTTGTTTCAGTTATATTCTATTGCTTCTGCAATATGGACTACCAACAAAAAAGAAATCAGTGTAATTGTCAAGAAAATTATTTTCTGGGGAAAAGTGGTTAAATGAAAAGAATGGTTCTCCATGGTGTTAAATGTAGCATAACTAATATCGAGCACTGCAGATGACATATCTACCAGCCAAAAATATAAATAACTGGAAATCTAAATGTGAGCCACTTAATCATTTCTATTTGTTTTTCCTAGATAGTATCCAAAATAAAAAATGATCAGGAAAGATGGAAAAATAAAGTGAACAATCAAAAATCTGCTGCACTTGGGAGTGAGTAGCAAGATCCAAATGTGGCTATTTGCTGACACAGGGTTAGGAAGAAGGTACACAAAGGAAATGGAGGATGCTTTCAGGGTTCACAGAAGAAATTGGAATGGCTGTCTATCTTCACCTGTGCTGAAGGATATGTTGCTGAAAGATATGGGCAGTGAACATCCTTGTTGTAACACAGCAATAGAACTTGAGCTGGAAAAATGTTGTTATTTTTATGCCTCCATTCAAAAGACACTGATGATCTGCCCAATTAAACCAAATGCTAGGAAGCCTAATTTCTCTAGTGTTGTCTTAACCTTGTTGATAAAACATTTTCAAATATTCTTCTTCTTTTGAGGCTGCAGTTCTGTATGTTTGGTCTGCACAAAATGTTCTTGGGAGGGAAGTATAGGGAAAAATCCTTTTTAGATATTTCCAAGAGAATGAGAGTTCCTTATCCTATGTGTACCCAGCTGGGTATGTAGTCCTTATTTTCCATCACGATCTATAGACTCTTCTGTAACCTAATGCTAAGCAGATACTGTTTCTCTTGAGATGATCAATAAAATTCATTGATCAGAAACAAATATTGAGCAGTGAGGAAAAGTTGCTGTCAATACTTATCTGAAAGAAAAGTTGATTCTATTTTCAGAGAATCATAGAAGCCTAGAATGGTTTGTGTTGGAAGGGACCTTAAAGATCATCGAGTTCCAACCCCCCTGCCATGGGCAGGGACACCTTCCACCAGCCCAGGTTGCTCAAAGCCTCATCCAGCCTGGCCTTGAACACCTCCAGGGATGGGGCATCCACAGCTTCTCTGGGCAACCTGTTCCAGTGCCTCACCACCCTCACAGTGAAAAATTTCTTCCTAATATCTAATGTAAATCTACCCTCCTTCAGAGGGTATTTTTATCAGAAGAAAATTGTGTTATGGAGTGCATTGTGAAGTGCATTCCAGGGCATTGAAAAGCTACTCCTATGGCCAGGTAATTAATTGTGGCCCAGGATTGCTGTTCATCCTCTGTCTTGGGATGTATATTTTCCAGAAACAACTTAAAATACATTGGAGTATTTTGAGCACAGTTGTATTCCTTAACTTTCTCTGGCTGTATGGATTATTTGTGAGTGGGTTCTCCAACTTGAATGGAGAATACAAAAATGTGTAGGAAATACTGAAACATATGTATAAATTGAAGTCAGACTTGATTAAAGCCACACATGTTGTCTTGGAGTTGATCCTGACCTGTTAAAGTTCATAGGGGACTTCCTTGCTATCAGCACACCCTAAAGATGACATAAATCAGTTCTAGAAAATGAATCTTTGTCAATTTTTTTAAAATTAGATTTAGTGATAAGAGTCTTGCATTTGGGCAAGAACAACTCCAGGTACCAGTATAATAAGTTGGGTGCGGAACTGTTGGAGAGAAGTGTAGGGGAG
>NW_010137918.1:0-265 GCF_000699245.1 Pterocles gutturalis
GCAGTGACAAACGCTCTCAGCCATGGATTTCCCTGCCAGGCTTGTGAATTTCACACACGTTTAGTGACAGTATTGGAAATTGGAAATGCATCCGAGTGCAGGAGGCTATTTCAGCTGTTTACTGTTCAGGTATTTGCTATGCACCCACACCTGCGCAGGTCACGCGTCGGTGCAGGGAGACCCCTGGGTGCTGCCCCGGGCAGCTCTGGGTCCCTTGTGCAATGGGGGACCAGTGGCATGAGCAGCCAGGATCCACAGGCTGGGC
>NW_010137918.1:339-1711 GCF_000699245.1 Pterocles gutturalis
GCAGGGGCCAGGCACCACTTGCAGCTTTCTGCACCACCCTCCATCTGGCTGCAAAGGCTGGAGCCCCCCCAGCCCATGCCCCCTCCCTGCAGTGGGCACACCAGACCCGCTGGCCTGGGAGCATCCTGCATGGCCTGGGGACACGGTGGAGAAACGAGCGTGGGGACAAAGCGCCAGGCTCCCCTTCATTTAGAAGATGGTAAATGGGAGAAGAAAAGGTCATCCTCCGGAGCCCCCTCGCTGGAGGAGCAAAAGCTGCAGCACAGCGCTCAGTGCGGACCTGCTGCCTCAATTATTTATAGGTACCATGGGCAGAACATGCTTTAATGACATTTGTGCTCAAGCTCAGCAGTGCGGATTTGCACCGAGCCAAAAGGAGTATGTCAGAGGCTTTACGGATGGTAAAAGCAGCATGTCAATCACAGCGGCACGCTCACCTCCATCCCTATTTCGTGCTCCCCCTGCCTTGCAGAGAGCTCACCGCAGCCCCCGTGATGGATTGATGGGCAAACCCACAGACACACAGTCGTAAGTCACCAGGCCTTTTTCTGGGTAAATCACAAGTAATAAGCTTTCCCACTAGAATTAGAATGACATCCTGAAAAATTATGCTCTGGTTCTACAGCAGATGACAGAAGAGCGATGGACTCCTTGGAAGGGGGTCCTGTCCCCGGGTCAGGCAGCCACGGCTCGAGGCGGGGCAGGACCTCAGCACCCTGTGCTGGGCAACGTGGGGAAGCTCTTCTGGGGACATCTGCAAGGTGCGACACGCTCCAGCCCCTCCAGTGGCTTCCTGGAGAGGAACCCGGGATGCTGCGGCACCTCCAGCCCGCCCGTGCATCCGACAGCATGCCTTGCTCTGCGATTCAGCGCCTCCAACGCAAACCATTGTATGATTCCATGATTCTAATTGGTCCTAGTGTCTCTTTGCATTTCTGCTTGCAGAATGTAATTTTCTTCAGAAAATGCTCTTATGCAATTACTGTGAATTACACATGAAAAGCGAGCGACCACATATTGATTGGAGCCCAAGAAAAGCACCAGAGCCATTTAGAGTAGATTAACTTTTTCTGGAAAATGGTTTCACAGCTATTTAAAGAGATTAATCAGTTCATTTCAGGTCATTTACCATTGTTTCTATCCTCCCCCAGTGCACGGTCTGGAACAACCCCTTCTGCTGCGGGAGCGCCGAGTCCTTCCCAGGAGATGTGCGGGGTGGAGGGAAGGAGCCCCGTCCCCGTGGTGTGCGCAGCGCACGGCTCTCCTGGTCCCGCCGCCCCGGCGCGCAGGGGACCCCTCCTCAGCCACCGGCAGGACCAGCGCGCTGCACGGGAGCGCTCGGGAGAAAGCTGCAAGAGGCAGAACACGGCTT
>NW_010137918.1:2196-4020 GCF_000699245.1 Pterocles gutturalis
TGCCGATGACGACAGGGCAGGCACGGCCATCAGCACCCTGCAGGCAGAGCAGGCTCCCTCCCTGGAACATTTCAAAGCATTTTTTTCTTCAGGAAGAAAGTACAGAAGTCAAATGGCTCCTGTGGTGGAATACTTTCCAAATGTCAACACAATCTGTGCGACATTACGGCTAAATGTGATAATCTTAACGCCTGGCTTCTTAATGTCAGTGGCACTGAAGGCTGATGGATTGACAGACAGCCAGGATGACGCGCAGCCGTCGCTGATAAGGGCTCTCTCCAGGGAAATCACAGCTTTTTAAAGATGTTGGCAGCTCCTAGCAAGTACCTTTTTATTTAAAAGGATTACAAGCATTGATTGCACTTCCTGTTTCCTTTTTATCACATTTCTGCACGAAGCGGAGCTTGTGCTGCGAGCTGAGCCTTTCAGACAATTATTCTGGAATAACGAAGGCGTGTCATGTTGGCTGTAATGAGTATTTTCAATGCCTAATTTGCGTGCAGTGTGAAGGGATTTCAGCAGCTGCCCGCTCCCTGGCGAAAGGTGAGCGACTCCTGACTGCGGAGGGAGCTGCCGCCGGCTGGCTCATGGGGACGAGCCGGGGCCATTGCTCCTGTTAGCAACGTGTGCTTCCCCAGCAGAAGGGGGATGAAAACTTCTCCAATTACTGCGGTCAAAACACCAGCTAAGGGGATACATCCATGGTTGGTGCCACCCCCCTGCAAACATCTGGAATAACCCACACCCACCTCAGCAGCTCTCCTGCAGCAGCGATGGAGGGAGATGAGAATACAGGTCCATACAGCTGCGGTGCAGCTGGACAGGGCACTGAACAGCCCCGGAGCCACACACCCTCGCTGCCGCTGGCGAGGGACGAGGGATGGCCAAGAACAACCGGTGGCACCGTGACCCAGGGACCGGCAGAGGCTGCAGGCAGCGTGCACAGCCCTGGGGAGGCAAATGCTCAGGCGCTCTGTCCTGCTCCTGTTTTTACCCTGCCTCACTGCCCAATGCCGTGACATCAAATGCCAGATGCTGACGCCCCGCACCCGGGTTCCAGCATCGCTGAGGGCAAACTGAGATTACACTGAGCAGCGTCCGACACCAACCCTAAAGGAAGCTCAAGGGCTTGGTAAGCGTCAGGACGCAGGGAGCTGAGATGCTAGCTGTGGAAGGGGTGGTTAATGGAGTCAGCCTTCTGGTGACAGAGCAGCTTCCTTGGAGGACACAGGGGAAAAGCCATCACCCTCCTGAGCAGCGTATTACCAGCGCGAGCGGGGGCGGAGGCTCACACGGCCTCGCTTGCACTCAGTTACCAGAGATGTATTTTTCTCCTGGGGGTGCAGGTATCACTGCCCTTTCTTCATTTCCCGTTAATGATCCCAGCAGATCGCATCCATCTTTAGTAAATAACTCTCTGGAGGAGGCTTGGACACTTTGCCTTCTGGAGCTCGCCGTGGCTCAGAGCGGAGGTGCTGGATGTGACCGACCGCTGCAGCGTCTGTGCCGGGGCTGGGGGTGGCGGTGCAGCATCCAGCTGCTGTCAGAGCACAGGACCAGCCTGGCAGGACTTGTTCAGGATGTGACAGTGGCAGATGCCACCGCCCTGCGCCCGCAGGCTGCATCCTGCGTGGCGAGGGTTGTGCCTTGGCCTTGGAGGGGGCGGCGAGGGTGCGACGTGGATGAGGACACACCACAGGAGCCAGCGGCCCTGGGGAGCAGCCGCTCTTTGGCAAGAACCCGGAGGAAGCCGCACCACCGGAGCTGCCGCGCTCTGCTCCTGCGAAGCAGCCGGCCACAGGGAGCTTCCTCCAGGCGCAGGGA
>NW_010137918.1:4078-5830 GCF_000699245.1 Pterocles gutturalis
CACCTGAGCACCCACCGGCTGCCTCCGCACACACCTGCTTTGCTCCTTGGGACCTGCTCTGCCCTGCGACTGTCCGGTCTGCGCACCACTGCCCCGCTCCACGCGGGCACTCGTGGGTGCTGAGAACGAGCCGGGAGCCCTCACCCCTGGTGCTGCCTGCTCTGCGCCCCCAGAGCTGCTGCTGATGGAGATAAACCGACCTGGAAGCAGCATCTTCACCCCGGGCTGGCCAGCGCATTCCCTGGGGGTGCCCAGCCCCTGGCTCAGACCGTCCGGCGGCTGCGCACGCCTGCAGAGCCCCGCTGGCTTCCTCGCCTGCAGGAGCATGGAGCAGATCAACCTGCCCTTGCCCTGCCCCGTGAGGAGCCAGAGGCTGCTGTGCAACTGCTGAAGAGAGACAGAAGTTGCTATAGAAATATTTCCTCCAAAGGGCCTGTGTTGAGGCGGGCACGGAGCTCTCAGAACATCTTCACAGGTGCTTCTGCAATCAGAGCTCTCAGCAATCCTCCTCGTTTGTCGTTAAGGGTCTGGCTCTGGCTGGCAATTTGTTGCTTTGCGGTCTCCTCATTCCTCCACGGTATTGAGAAGCAAATCCTTCTGCATGGCCCAGACTCATTGCACTCAACGCTGGGTGCTCGTTACCTCCTTCGTTAGGAGCTCACTAACTGCAGGTGCTTCCCCTGTCACTGGGGACAACCCAGCCCCTGGTGCCGGGCTGCTCGTCTGGGTGCTGACGGTGGGTTCCCGGAGAGCACGCCTCTGTGCCGCTGCGGCTGGAAGGCTGGCACCTGGGCTGCAAACACACAGCGACCGGCGGCAGCTCCCTGCAAACAGCAACCGGCCGCCGCGTCCAGAGCCACCGGAGCAGGGCTGTGAGCACAACGCTGGCACACTCGCTGCGTGGGGGCAATTAACGGTGGTGTGGCAGAAAGGCTCCTCAGGGCTGGCAGCTATAGAGGCTGCAACGCTGAAAAGCAGCACCCCCCCTGCGCCTGGAGCCCCCCGGCCTCTGCTGCAGCATCCCCCTGACTGCTGCCGTCAAAGGGCACCAGCTGCTTCTTCCGCAACGTTTAGTGAATCACCACGGGAGCAGGACGGGAGCGGAGGCACGGGATGGTGAAGGGATCGATAAGCCCGTTTCGGAGCGCAGACTGCAGGACACTATTTAAATGACCGTCACTTTATGGAGAGGTTTAAACTCTGCCTGTGCTGTCTGCTGACCCGATTGATGCCACCACAGAGTTCAGCGCACGTCCTGCTCTCTCCGTGCCGCCGGCTGCTGTGTGCCACGTCCAGCCCTCGGCAGTGTGCCGCATCCACCGACGGGTGCCGGAGCAGCCACACGCCTGGACGAGGCTCCCTGCGCCCGGGGACCGTCAGGGATTTGCCACAAAAACGTTGCTCGCTCCCCAGTCCCTTGCCATCAAGAAAACCACCAGCAATTGATTTATCTGCGGTCAGGCTGGAGTGTCATCTATTTGCATCACTTCAGTATTAAAACTGAGCACGGAGGAGATGTTTTTGCTGTAGCCAAGAACTGGACACTGCCGTGGTACCGGCCATCACCAACCCGAGAACAGGTCTGGCAACAAAACCCGCTGGCAGCGCCCAGCCGAGCGGAGGCTGGACATGACTGGGGTCCGTGCTAGCGTCTGATCAGCTACGAGGCTGTTGGTGGCATCAGGAGAACAACACTAAGTGCTTCTGATGAGCATTTCAGTGACAAACAGGATGAAGCCAGAGAGGCAGCGT
>NW_010137918.1:5861-6280 GCF_000699245.1 Pterocles gutturalis
CCCTGCGGCGGGAGGTTCCCGGCAGGGACCACATCACACCCAGCGGTACCATGGCGTGTCCTGCCCCGTCCCCTGGGGAGGCACCGGTGGGACCACGGTGACAGCGGAATACGAGGAAATGAAACACAACAAAATAAGCAAATAAGACTCAGGCTAGACGACAAGGAAATAATTTATTTCCAGGTCCTAGAAAGACCTTGAAAAAATAACAAGGGTGAGGAAATCAACCTCCTGATTTCATTTGGGTAAAGAAAACCAAAGTGACTCCATCAGACACAGTGGCAGCTGCCAGCTCCTGCCGGGCGCGGGGCAGGGAGCACGGGGCGACTGGCTGGCTCAGCACCGCGCTCCTCCGCGTTTACACCGGGGATAGAAATGAAAACGCAAGCGTGCGTGCATGCACGTCGGGGAGGACTGGC
>NW_010137918.1:6340-6588 GCF_000699245.1 Pterocles gutturalis
CGCTCGAGGCACAGAGCCCCGCTATTGCACAACACTTTTGCTAGAGGAAGGGCGGCTCCGGAGGGGCGCGGGCACAGCTCTTCCGCCCGGAGGGAAAACATGAACACGTTCCTGAGGAAAGAGAGGGCTTTCTCCATTCTCCTGCTCCGGGGTTCGGGGCGTCACCTGCCCGGGGTGGCACGGCCAGAGCCAGCGCTCGAGGGCAGCGCGAAGCAGCCCGCGGTCTCCCCAGCATCGTCACAGTGAAC
>NW_010137918.1:6761-7037 GCF_000699245.1 Pterocles gutturalis
CAAGGACACGTCCTGCCCATCGCCGCGGTCAGGGACCAACACCAGCAGCCGGGAAGCAAAACACAGTAAAAAATGAACACGCATGTACATTTACATTTAAGCCTTCTCCCGGGACAGAAAACACTGTCTGGGGCTAAACTGAAAGGACAAACCCAATGAGAAGCCCAAGATGTGTCAGGCCATTGTCACCTGTCAGTGACATAACCGGTTTTTCTTCCACCATGAACAGATCAGGAGCTGCACGAGCCAGCACAGCCCGAGAAGCTGCCCAGGGCG
>NW_010137919.1:0-21606 GCF_000699245.1 Pterocles gutturalis
TCAGCGTCCACCTACAGGAGCCACAGGTGGTGGCCTGACTTGCGTACGCGCTGTGAGCACGCTCTCTGCCCTCCCGGCAAAAATTTAAAGACTGGGGGAGGGGTGGTGACCGCGGTTGCCCCGGCCACTCCCGTGCCACGGTGTCAGCCTCTCGCGGGAGAGCTGTCGGCGGGAGTCGGGATATTCCGCTGCCTTGGGGGTTTCCTGCCGAAGGTCCTGAAAACCTCCCTGTACCTCGCGATCAGTTGGTCCGGCGGAGCTGGGTCGGCTCCGAAGCAGCTGATCTCGTTTGAATTGAACCTGTTTGAGTCTTTAAGTAATGTAAATACCTCCATCTTGTGTATAGAAGTCACTGCAAACAGGACCTGTAGCTTTAAAAACCTGTCCTGGAAAGAGCGTATAAGAGAAAACATCTTTTTCTTTCCTTCCCTTGAAATGGACCTAGAGAATTAAGGAAAAAAAAAACAACAAAAAACCAAAACGAAAACAACCCCCTCTGTCCCCCCTATATTTCTGTCACCCATTGGTTCGAGGCTTTCTTTCCTGCTCAGTTTTGTTCATAACACTTAAGAAATTATGCTGTTTTTTTCATTTGCTTCTGGAAATGCTTGGTGCTGTGCTTTACTAGGGAGCAGGAAGGGCCATTGGAACCTGAAGCTTCCCTTGCAGTTTGTGGAATGGCAGGTGGTTTGGGGGCAAGGGAGCATAGAGCAGAGCGGAGAAGGCACCTAGTGTGTCTGAGGCTGGGGAAGCTATGCACTGAAGTGATCCAGGGAAAGCGGAGGAAAGAAAGTAGCAGGAGAAAGTCGACAAACCTATCTAAACAGCAGCAACAAGCAACAAAATGGATTGTGAAATCTACCTACAAAATCCATGTGCTCATGGATGTCTTGTTGCATTGAAAATTGTAAGGGCTTATACTTATGTCTAGTCTCTTTACCATCACTATTCTGAAAAGTCTATTTTTAGTGACTTTGTTATGATGGGTAAATGTGGCAAGTGCTATCACTACTGAAGTAAGAACACGAAGCACCACAGGCACGCAGATTGAAAGCTTCATGTTAGGAATTCCTTTACTTACTGTATTTCCTTCCATATCAAACTACTTTTGGGGATATAGTTGTATTTGCCCATTCAGCAAACAGATTCCAAAAGATTTAATATTTAGTGACAGGATTTGGTGGTTTTATTAAACAATTAAGTAGCTTCTTTCCCTTAATTTTTTTTTGTAGCTTTTTTTTAGAGTTCTGAGAATCTCACTATTTTGTGTATGTTCCAGAACAAATGTAAAACAGAATTTCTGAAGAAACTAGAGCATCAAAAGCTGATAGAGGCAGAGAAGAAACGAATCGCATATATGCGGCAGCAGCAGCTTGAATCAGAACAGTTTCAATTCTTCGAGGATCAACTTAAGAAGCAAGAACTAGCTCGAGATCAGAAAATCAAAGAGAGTATGGTTATGTCTGAACAGATAGATGGAAGTATGCTATCTTGTATTTCTGTACCGGAGAACAGTTCCTTATCTACTGCACTGCTTGAGAAAAAAGAGAGGAGTGACACGTCTGGCTGCGCTGGACATTCACCTCCAGTAAACCAGGTCTTAAAGCCAGCGGCTACTTTAAGTGCTGTCCAGAGTGAGTGCAGAGATTTTTTTTTTTGACTTTTTAATTTTAGCTGCCTCTTTGCTTATAGCAGTTCACATATTACATATGCATGTGTATCTCTCCACCTGGAGGTTGTCTGTAGTGAAATAAGCATGAACAGGTCAAGGTACACACCACAGTTCCATATAGTTTCTTCATTTTAAGAGAGATTATTTGCACAGTTTCACATTTTCCAGTTGACTACCACTAGATGTATCTAGAGCTTGAGATTCAGTGTCTGAATCTTCTTGTGGACTTCAAAGGAACAGAGGCAGAACCTGCAGTGGTTCACCCTGGCCCTGGGAAAAGGTATCGGTTCACTGTCACTTGAGGGGCAGGCTGGGGAGGGTATTTTATGGGCTGGTGACCTCGATTTAGGGTCAAGTACTTGTGCTGTAGATTTATTCTTGTTAGAAATCTGTGATATGGTAAGTATAATTCTTTCACTTTTAATAATTTCCTGTACCTGTGTACATTTCCTTATTTTAGGGAACTTTACTGTGTAAGCTGCAAATGCCTTTCAATCTGTCCCTCCTTTTCTTTTCTTTGCTTGTTTGTTTTTTGGCTAGCTCAATTGGCTGAAGCACTCAGAGGCGTCATTTTGCCCAGGGATCTCTGTCACAGATTTCTGCTGCTAGCAGAGGCAAATACTGTAAGAGGAATAGAGACGTGTGGAATTCTCTGTGGAAAACTGGTACGTTTTAACCCTCATATTTTATGGGGAAAGACATATTTGATACTGCTGTATTTTCCTGTACTTTATCAATTTCAGAGCAAAAGCAGATTTAATGTAATTATCTTCATATTATACCTTGAGTTGTCACTTTGGCAGTGTGGGCTTGCTTTATTGGGGAAACCTCTGATCAAAGTACACTGCTGTCATTACAAAATGTAGCAGATTTTCCAGCATGCTGTACAATACAGGCTTTTTCGAGTACTTTCTCTGGCGTTCATCTAAGGAAAGTGAAGTCTAGTTACCAGACAATGAAATATAAAGAGCATTAGAATCTACTGTAGTCATCAAATTCATAAAGGCACAACAAAAAAGGAAGAAAATCCCCCCATCAAGCTGTAGAACATCTGCTTTTCAAGCTGGCTTTTTTCCCTTTGACCTAAATAACATTTAATGTCCTTCCAAAGCAGGAAAAGATGTCATAGGTGATGCTGGCATACCAAGAATTTGAAAGATGTGTCCAACTGCATTTGAATTGTATAAAGAGAAATAATAGCAACAGTAGTGATGTTCCAAGTTTCACAAAAAATAATTATAGTATGCTCAAACGTCTTTTTTTTTCATGTTTTAAATCTTTTTTAAAGGACATCCTTTTCACACTGTTCTCTGTGAACATTTCAATCCAACAATCTCACATTGTCACTTGTACTTCCCTGTATGTTCTCATGATAAAATGCTAAGGTGTATTTTCAGGTGTAGTAAGTCAGCATAGTTGCTCTATTGTAGCTGATAGGTTGACATCTTTCAGATTCTGATTCAGCATTTATTCATTAGTTTATTTGTTCTACTCTAAGTCAATGTTTGTTTTGCAGACACATAATGAATTTACTATTACCCATGTAATAGTGCCAAAGCAATCGGCAGGACCAGACTACTGCGACATGGAGAACGTGGAAGAATTATTTGGTATTCAGGATCAGTATGATCTCCTCACTTTGGGTTGGATCCACGTACGTAGATTCTGGCTTTTCTATATCAGCTCTGCATACTATGTGAAAGAAACTCTGGAAATAACAAACTAAAGAAATGACTGGAATAATCCAAATTAATTTGCTCACTTAATTCTAATTGCGGTGATGTAAATTAGCACTAATGTTCTCCACAGATAAGTTGAGGCATCCTGTTGACAGAAGGGGGCCTGCTTTTGCCAGTGCAACTTTTGTTTATGTTGATTTAGGGGTATTTTATTACTTTCTAATGCCATTTATTTTTATACTATATTCAAGATTTGAGGGGGAAGGTATTGTGTTGTTTAAACTTTACATTAATTTCACTCTTGGGGATTTTGGACAATCAAGTCAGTTCCCTCTGTCTTTTGCTTCTTCATTCCACCTTTTTCCCCCCCATGATCAGAAAATTGCTTGTACATCTGATTGTGGCTGTGCCTCCATAAACCTTGTACTGAAAAACCACCACAACAATGTAGAATCTGGGTTAATAGGAATTTAAGAAACCAACCTGGGGAAGTACTGACGCTTTCACTTGTTACAAATTTTTGTTTCTTCTTGAATGTATGTCAACCTTGATTTGTAAGAAATATTTCATGATGTTGAGTTTTCCCTTTCTTTTTGTAGACACATCCAACACAAACTGCATTCTTATCCAGTGTTGATCTTCATACTCATTGTTCTTATCAGCTAATGTTGCCAGAGGCCATTGCAATTGTTTGTTCACCAAAGCATAATGAGTGAGTTCTGATTTTTCTAAGTAATATTTAGATCTTTTCCCCTGATCCTTATTTTAAAATTCTGTCAAATGCAAACAGCACATCAACTGGGATGAAGGGGAGGCATACTGTAATGTGAGTTGGTTTGCTTTTAAGTTGTTTAGACTTACATTCCTGTCAGTTTATATGCACAGTATTGTTTTTGGCTTCTCTCTCCTTCCCACTCCCAACCCTAGTTTTTATTTTATTTATTTTCATACTCTGCTCAACCGAGTAGTAATGACAGGAGCTGTTCTTCTGGAGACATCACCAGTACTGTACCACAGGTCTGTCTTCATTCTGTCTGATGAAGGAAGTCAGGGGGTTAGATACATTTCTCTAGGATGATGCGAAAACTGCAGTTTGGAGAGTAGAGGGATGAAGATCACTTTTTTGATAAGGTCCTATTTTTTTATTTCATAAAATACAAACAATAAGTATCTGGAAAGAATTGGAACTGCATAACAATTAATGTGAAGGTTTATAATGGAAGAGGTTGACGACACCCAAAATGACGCCCAAAAAGGGTGTGAAGTCTGCATCCTTGGAGATATTCAAAACCTGACTGGACATTGTCATGGGCAACCTGCTCAAGGTGATTCTGCTAGAGCATTGGGGTTGAACTAGGAAATTTTCAGAGGTTCCTTCCAACCTCAACAGTTTTGTGATTCTGCTTTGGTGTGCTTGGAATGTCAAGCCCTGGGGCTAACTCCAGTGCTTAGGCTGTGCATTTCTTCAGCCTTTCTTTCTGGCCTTCTGCTGCTGTAGATGACTTCTATGAATCCCATTCTAGTTGCCAAACTTCCTCTATGGGCCATTCAGGTAGAAGAGCTGTAAATACAGCTTGACTGACAAGTGCACAAGCACGAGGCTTTGTAACCTGGAGCACAATGTCTGCATACCTTTTCAACTCTCTGGTCTTGCAAACTTCTTTCATAGTTTATGCTGATACCTTGTAACCAACTCTAACCTGTTACTCCCATCTGTAACATTTTATTAATCAGATGCTGTCTCATAGTTGCTAGGTACTAATGTTCTTTACAGAAGGGTGGTTTTTCTAACTTTTTGTTCAATACTCAGTGTTAGGTCATACATATGCAGCAGTGCATTTTCTAGTGCTTTGTATTACCTGATTACCGAAAAGAGCAGGGAGGATGTGTACTCTCACTTATCTTTTACACAGCTAGCTTAAAAACTGTTCTAAGTTACCCCTCTAGAGTTCAGTGAATGAAATGCAATCCAGGACACCTAAGTTTTTGTTTTGTGTCTGTTCCTATATGAACTAGCCTTGGCCCTTAGGCTAACCTGCCTAATGGGAATCACACCAGTAGTGTGGTTTTTCTCCCCTTCCCCTCATCACCTCTCTCTTTACAGGAATATAACTCCCCCCTATTTCAAATATCTTTAAGAATCCAACCCAGCCTTAGCTTCTGTCTATCAGAGGTTGCTGAGTATCATCCTGTTGTCCTTCTGTTAAGCTAAGCAATTTGTATGTGAAACCTTGGACATGTATTACGGGGGCAGTATGTAACAGTAGTTTCATTTTTGCTTTTCAGCACTGGCATCTTCAGACTTACTAATGCTGGCATGCTAGAAGTTTCTGCTTGTAAAAAGAAGGGATTCCATCCACATACAAAGGAGCCTAGGTTATTCAATGTAAGTATACAATCCAACATGGTTGTGATTATTCAAATTCTTGCCCATGATTCTGCTGCAAGCAGAAATTATATGTGCTTCAGATTAGGTTTCTTTATAGTTGTTCCCCATTTTAATAACTCATTACCCTTACTTCACTGACTGAGGTAGACATCAGGAGTCTACTTAAGCAGTCAATAGCAGCCATGAGATGAGTGTTACACACTGCCATTCAAATGGTGGCTAACGAGAAGCAGTTACTATGACTCACCACTTTTACCTGCTTTAAAGGTGACATTTTCAAGTGGGAGTTGTTCCTGAGCCCTTCAGTTTTTAAACGAAGCATTCAGTTCATTTCCCCAACTCTGGTGTCCCAACAAAACATACCAGATACTAAAAAGTGCAGCTATGAGTAGATTAAGCCCCATTTCCTTCGCTGACAAATATTTCCCCCTGGCTTCTTAGAAGCCTTTCTCAGTAAACCCCATCTATTTTGATGTTTAATAGCATAGTATGTTATATGTATGGCTGAACAGTATAGTCAGTCAGAATTATCAGAAATGTCACTGTTGTCTGAAAGGCAACAATCTTTTTAATTAATGAATAAGATTTTTTTTTAAATGGAGGTCTTGTCAAATTCAGAGCATCTCGTATAGTTCAAAATGAAATGTTTGAGTGCAGAGAAGTAATACTGAAAGACATTGTAATTTACTACTTTGTTGTAGGACTCTCAGAATATCAGTCTTACTCCTCAAAAGAAGGAGACATTGCATTTCTTTATTTTGTTCTTAGGGATAATGAGAAGGTAGTCCAACTCTGAAAAATTTTGGTATTTTTTTGTACCTATTAAGATAGATAGGTTCTTTTCAGTGGTCCTTTAGAGACTTAGTTCATGAATGAAGTTGTTACTGGCCCTGTGAGCTCAGTTATAACCATTAGACACACTGCTGGTATCACATATCATACACAAATATCCTTTCAAGTAAAATTCCCAAAACACATTGATCTTCCAACAAAAACAGTAAGATCACAGCTGGAGGAAAAATGTCAGAGATGATAATACAGGAAGCTTTGAGAAACCTGACCAGAACAACCCTAATCTGCTATCTATCTGGTTTCTGGTAAAAGCTCTTCAATACAGACACAAATCAAGTTGCTATTTTTGACTCTAAAGACATAGTGTAGTCTTAAATGCTTTAAAATCCGTCTTGTGGGTAGACTTATCTGAAGCTACTGCAGGAAGAGAACAGAGTTCTCACTTTCCTTGCTGCTGTCCCCCGTGCACCTATTCTAGTGCAGCACACAACACCTTCCCCCTCCATTTCAGATATCCCATGCTGTGATACCTAAAGGACAGCAGAGAATTATAATCTGTTTCATGGGCCATGCACTAAGCAATGTCCTCTTCAGAAATTTATTTCTGATTGTATGTTGTAGTCCTTGCTTTGTTCTACAGTATGCATCTGTGACAGTTGGGCACAGTGACGGGTTCAATCAAAGCTAGATAAATAGGTGTAGTGTTAAGCAGGCTCATAAAAATAAAAGGAAACAAACGCACTCATGTGCTATTTTACTGAAACTGATTTCTGTGAGTAATCGTTGTCTTCTTCTGCAGCCGTGTAACCATGTGGTCGGGAAAGACATAAAGATAATTGTGCTGGATCTGAGGTGATACGGATGGACGATAGCAATGTCGCTATATAAAAGGCCAAAAAAAAAAAAAAGGATTCCTGTTTTTCCTACATTTTCAGAAATTACTTTTATATTTATACATTTTAGATTGAATGGTTTGATATTTATTGCTCTAGGCTGTTTTGGAGTTATTTTGTTGCTCTGTCAAGATGGAGTTCAGTGTTCTGTAAACAAATCTCACCTATAAACCACAACAATAAAATGAACTTCAAACAACAGTAACTGTGTTGAAAGAAGTATTTTTTCTTTTGTTACTTGTTAGAGGTATTTATCAGTGGTTGGCTTTTTGTGACTTCCAGCTGTGTACATCTCTTCTCTGCTTCAGTGAATTTACATTATAGGTAGTAGAGGCAAATACATCAGTTTGGGTGAGTTGGGTCTTTTCCCCCTATCTTTTTCCCCATTCCACCCTTGTATAGCTCGTTTCTGCTAAGTTGTTATGCAGAAGACACATAGGAAAACACGAGTTCTTTATCTGAGAGCTGACCCTCATCACATTGTGGCATAGCAGAAATGCATCAGAGTCCCTTGAAAAAAAATGTGTCTTCTCCAGCAACCCTTTATCAGAAACTTTTATTTGAAATCAAGTTCTTATCCTGAAAAGGTTTCCCTGGATCTATCTGGAGTTAGGTAAAAAGATCTCGATAGAGTTAGAAGGAAGAACCATACAAGGTTATTTGCTCTTACAAGAGTTTATTTAGTATCTGTTCCAAGAACCTAGTTGACCTACACTTTAAATAATTTGATTAGTACAAAAAAGTTTGGAACATGTTCTAGCAATCAGAAGCTGGACAAGATCTGGAACCCAGGGGTCACACAGACATGGTAAATAACAGGTGCTGTTGCAAAGAGCTGACAGTTTGAAAGATAATGAGTAACAGGCAAGTGAGGTAAACTATTGAGTTTAGAGAGGAAACAAGGTAACAAAAATAAATAGCATCCTTTATCCTGAACTGTAATGAACACAGACTGCAGCAAGTTCCTCAGAACTGACTTGTTCCATGTCCGTCTTGGTGAATTCTTTATTCATTTATGTACTTCTAAGACAGTATTACTGGCATCAGCTTCTATGCATATACTTCTAGTTGAATATCTGTTTTGATATATTTAATACTATTAACATAATCAGAAAAAAATCACAGAAAAAGAAAATTGTCTAAATTATTTTATCTACTTTGATTACATTACCCCCAAAAATACCTGTTTTGAAGAAAAAGTGTATTAAGCCAGCTTAATTAAATTTAAAAATAATAATGACATAAAAATAATAGGCTGCACTCATCCTGAGGGCATATGATAGGAAAGGCATGTGTTCAATCTAATATTAGTGTTTACATATGTTCCCAAAGGAACAGGTTTCATTTCTTTAAAGAAAACACACAGAATTGTTGTGGTATGTATCATACACCTCTGGGCCATACGCTGTAAAAAAATAGCTCTTCCAGCATGACAGATGTGGATGAAGAAGTAATGTGGATAGATAATATTTCTGGATAGAACAGATGCAGAGCAGAGTGCACATGCTCATCCTGATAGTGAACAGATGCTATGCTCCTTCGGTGCTGTCCAGAACTTTGGAAAAAAACAGACTAGTTCTGTTTGCAGACTAAAATGTTTACTGAAGCTAAACTTTGACAACATGCAGGCTGATAGCTGAGCATTTTCTAGCATTGTTATCATCAAGCAAAAGGTACCACTTTTTCTACTAAGCCCAGTATAGTGTAGTAACAAATTCATGTCACAAGATGGAGCTTCAAACCAGCTGTAAGGGTACCTCCATGAAGGCATAGGTTGGTTTGTTTTTTTTTTTTTGTTGTGGTTTTTTGGTTTTGGGTTTTTTTTTTTTTAATAGCGTATTTTTAATTTATTAAAAAAAAATACGTAGTATCCAATTAGAGTCATTACAATGAAGCATTTATGGAATGAAATTGTAAGAATATATTTTCCGGAATACATTCACAGTAATACACTAAGCAGACATATAAGGATAAAGCAATTTAAAAACATTTGCGGTGAACAATGGATGGGCCAGCTTCATCATATTCCTGTTTGCTGATCCACATCTGCTGGAAAGTAGACAGGGAGGCAAGAATAGAGCCTCCAATCCAGACGGAGTACTTACGTTCAGGAGGGGCAATGATCTGTTTAAGAAATAAAAGCATTAAATACAACTGTCCACTGTGAATAAAATAAATTTGTTATACAAAAATATTAAAGAAGTTATATTCGATATTAACGAAAGCACTATATCTATGTGCTAGTGCCATCTCTGGCATTACAGTTAGCAATTGCTGCAAGCAGTAAAGTTAAAAAGCTGTTATTTAAGTCTGGGCCTAAATCCTCAATTTCTCTGCCTGAGTCAGTCTGCCCATTAAGAGTAGTGTATTTGTGTATTCATGACTGCATATGAAAAAAGGGAAGATAATTGCTCTGGAAACATATAATGATAGCCCAGGAGGGCTAGGAAAAATGGGTGACCTATGAAGCACTCTTATTGGTATTGCTGGTAAAATGTTTGCAAAGCAAGGAACAGAAGATTTGAAGGCACAGAAGGAAGACTGGCTTATCAGAGGCTCCTTTTCCTGAACTTGTAGGCCAAGGACAAAACCAGCAATTCCTCTCTCCCATCTCCATCAGCCAAAAAGGGCTGAAGAAGCTCATATACAGCCTCAGAGGAAAATTGGTACTGCTGGGTCCACGCTATCCTTTGGCCATGTTAGGACAGCTTGCAGAATTCACCATGCACAAGGAAATGAGAGGAGGATTTCTTCTTTCAGCAACAAAGTTAACAGGTGGTGATTATTTGCTAGAAGGTACAGACGTGATTCAAAGTATGTACAAAGCACTTTGTAAAGTGTTGCTATGTTTCACTAGATTCTTGAGGACTTTGTACATGCCAATTGAAATAGTCTACAAATAATTGCACCATACCTTGATCTTCATAGTGCTGGGAGCCAGAGCAGTTATTTCTTTCTGCATCCTGTCTGCAATACCCGGGTACATTGTAGTGCCTCCAGACAGCACATTGTTGGCATAAAGATCCTTTCTGATATCTATGTCACACTTCATGATGCTGTTGTAAGTGGTTTCATGAATGCCAGCAGACTCCATGCCTGGAAAAGTTACAGAGGAACACTGAAGAAGCACCTCTGTACAGAGACTTAAAATTGTTAATGCACAACTGACACCATGAACTTCAGTGCCTCTTTGGAAGACATCAGTCTTCAGAGTTGTGGAAATCTGGAAAGTCATTCTGCAGCTGCTGAAATTATGTGCTTAGCAGACTCGGTATACAGCCCTGCTCTCCTCCTTACCCACACAACTCCTCCTTAAAAAGAAAGCTGGGGTTGTGGAAAAGTAAATTTCCACTAGGCTTTTGCAAGCAATCTTAAATGTCCTAAGAATTCCTTATATGGTCTTGTAATAATTTGTTTTCTTATATTCTTTTTTTCCCCCTTTTTTTGTTAGAAAGTCAGCTCAGAGACAAAACAGTCAAAATATGTCCTAATAGCTCTAAGTATGCAATGACATCATTTCTGAGCTGAAATTCTGCTGATTGGCACAATCGACTGTATTTCTGTGTGACCCGTTGCAAGTTTGCCATCATGGTTGTTGATTAGCTTGGCACATTGCGTTGGCTTTGCTCTGCAAGTGTGATGAACCGTGGATTCAGGATTTGGAGCAGTCTTTTAGAAAAATAAAACTAGTGTTCCCTGCAAGTACATTCAAACTACAACCCACGCACTATCTAGAAAAGTGGCTTTGCAGCCATACTTCTTGTAGTAGCCAACTGCACAACTTCCAAAATGTTGTGCAAGATGCCAGAAGCCACAAATAAACATTCAGGGTGTATTTCAGGAAAGCATTTTGCCTTACTGTTTGGCATGTAGTTCCTCCCACCATATTAATAGTACTGTTCTAAAAGATTATTTTATAATGAGTGCTAAGACATACTTGTGTGTACATCTAAGTGAGCTATCAGTAGGACACAATTAAAAGAAAACAGGGACTTGATGTTTATGTGCAGTTTACCAAGGCAGAACAATCATTCAACCTACCAATGAAAGATGGCTGGAAGAGGGTCTCCGGGCAGCGGAAGCGTTCATTTCCAATGGTGATCACCTGACCGTCAGGCAGCTCATAGCTTTTTTCCAGAGAGGAGGAAGAGGCAGCAGTGGCCATCTCATTTTCAAAGTCCAGGGCCACATAACACAGCTTCTCCTTGATGTCACGGACAATTTCACGCTCCGCTGTCAAGAGGATTTGGTCTTTAGAATGACATTCAGGAAGGACTCAGATATGTTGACAGGTTGTTCCCTGTCATTCTCTATCACCATCACGCCCCACTTTTCAAACAAAGCCTCTGCTAGTCTTGCAGGGGACTTTCCTATTGGACTCTTTCTTGTGTCTAATCAACTGCAGAATGACTAGTAGGCCTTTTAAGGCCACTAGAAACATTGCACATTAAACAACTCTCCTCCTCAGTCAGCAGCGTGTCCTTACCAGTGGTCACAAAGGAGTAGCCACGTTCTGTCAGGATTTTCATGAGGTAGTCTGTAAGGTCACGACCAGCCAGGTCCAGACGCATGATGGCGTGCGGCAAGGCATAGCCTTCGTAAATTGGCACATTGTGGGTAACACCGTCCCCAGAGTCAAGCACAATCCCTTTGAGAGGATAACACATGGTTCATTCTCAGGTGCACACCAACACACTTAAATATTTCAAATGCCTGTGCCAACTTCCCCAGAGGCCTACCTGTGGTACGTCCAGAAGCATAGAGGGACAAAACGGCTTGAATAGCTACATACATGGCGGGCACATTGAAAGTCTCGAACATAATCTGAAACATAATTAAGATTCTTGCCTTAACAGTAGGGGTTTTAACTCAATTGAAGCAATATACCCCAAAAGAGGGAGAAGACAATGTTTTCTTATTTCTTGATAGTTAGTAATAAAAAGGATGGAAAATACCAAATCTAAATGCAAAAATATCTGTATATGGCCTATATCTACAATGTATGAGTAAACACACATGCACATCTTAAAGATAATTTTGTAATAGGGCTGGGCATAAAAAAAAAGATTAAGATGACATTAAGCTTGGACGGACTGAAGTTCTTACCTTCAAAACTGATACACTGACTCTCTAAAGTAAATATAATATTACGCAAATATGACAGGTGGTCACTATGCACTTTCCATCTTCCATAACAAAGAGAGAGACTACTGGACAGTCAAGTTGGCATGATTAACTGAAGTGAAATTCACATCCTGTTGAAGTCACAAAGTTGGAAGTATTCCATAGCTTCAGCGTGAGTTTACCTGGGTCATTTTCTCTCTATTGGCTTTGGGATTCAGTGGTGCTTCCGTCAGCAGAGTCGGGTGTTCTTCAGGTGCAACACGGAGCTCATTATAGAAAGAGTGATGCCAGATCTGAGGACAATGGGAGAAGCCAAAGGAATGTTTCGAATGCAGTTGCTCTTATTACCTTCATTGAGATTACCAGAGTAATTGCAGAAAAAAAATTATATTTGTCTATTTAACTATTCTCAGGTTTTACTGCTAGTAATGTATGATTTCTTTTAAGGACACATAAGTTAGTGAAAATAAATATGCTATTCTCACAGTATAAGAGATAGAGCAGGATGGACTTGGTTCCATCAATGCTATTTCAATAATGATTGAAACAACTGTAGAACATATGCAGACCTGTGCAGCAGAGCTCAATAGGCAATGGGTCTCTTGAAGACAGTTTCATCTTTTGGTTTGTAGAGGCCAGCCCAAGAACTCGTGAAAAGAAACTATGGCAAATGATTTGTGAGGCTGAAAGTCAGCTTGTGTTTATCACCTCCTTATGGCTCATTTGTACAAGCTACAAAAATCTGAGGCTGAGTGGACTGCAATGAGGAGGGTACACCAATAAGAATTAAAACCACCAGAGATTTTCTAGAGGCCAAAATGTTTTTTCTAAGTTCATTTTCAAGCTCATGATCATTAGAGACTGGTTGATAGATTAGGCATCTGAAAGGTTTTGCTGTCTTTCCAAGTAAAACATACAATGCTATGAGAGTCAGTAAGTCCTGTGTGGCTCCACACACTTGCAGTGTGTTGTGATGTCCCAGCTGTTTCAAATAGCCCTGTTTCCACAGCACAACGCTAAACAGAAGTACCATCTTAGAAGTTATATCAACCGTACAGACTACAAACGTAAACATGATTCTGGAAGTCTTTTATCCAAACACTGGCTCTGAAATGGATGCATTGCACTGCAGTATTGCTGATCTTTCAAGCATTAAAAAGTATGCATGTAAATTGTCCCCTTCACATCAGAATTACGTACACGCTTTGCATTTTTGCAGAAACAGATACCTTCTTAAACTGCATTTCCTGACTAGCAAATTGAAGATAATTTCTTTCCTTCCCCTCCCCCCCCCGCCTTTTTTCCCCCTCCAGTATTTATCCAAGGTATATAAACCATACAAGAGTAAGAGAACTCCCAGTAACTATTTTGGTGTACTCCTAGAGATACTTCAGCTTTAGATGCAAGGTAACATTTTAGTAACGACCTTCTTGCTAAACCATACTTGAAAGAATGATGCTTTCATCTAAAATTCAGTGAGTATTCTGTAAACATTTGGTTCAAGTATTTCTTGATTACATTTCTTTCAAGTATTTCAAGTTTACCAGTGATATACATCAACTTTTCAAAGCTAAAATACCTTCTCCATGTCATCCCAGTTTGTAATGATGCCATGTTCTATGGGGTATTTCAAGGTCAGGATTCCTCTCTTGCTTTGAGCTTCATCACCTACATAGCTGTCTTTTTGGCCCATACCAACCATCACACCCTATAAAATAACACAAATGGAGTTAGTCTCTCAAGGAGAGGTGTCACAGAGTAGTCAAAACATTAGCTGTGAAATAAAATACAGTTGCCAGTGTTACTAGTTACAAAATATGAGTACTAATGAATGAAGAATTACTCACTGCTCTTTAATTTCCAAAACAAAATGTTTAGTTCACTTAAACCTCTGGAGTTTACTTTTCCACTACAGTTTAAGTAAACAGTACAGGTACAATGTTAAATTTGTCAAGATAAAGTGGAAAAGTAGGGGTGTTTTAATGTTCATTATTATTTAGGGATGAACTGTCTGCTAAACTATAATAAAGTGGAGCAAAACAGAAAGTCAGATTGTGCCATCTAAGGGTCAAGATGGAGCAATACACACTATACACTTCCCAAAGCTTACATTTCAACATTTTTAAATCTTCTTTTTGTACACTATAATATTGCCATTAGAGGCAGACAAATCAAGTCTCCTAGTACAGGCTTCTTTTTAGGTATTCTCATGGATCCTGTAGAAACAGTCCATGGACCAGAAGCTGGAAACTACTCTGGATATACAGTAATCTCTGTGTTAAAGTTAGAAATACTGGTAAAAAATAGTAGACAGTAGGATGCTTTGAGTGCATAATACCCTTGTTCAAACTTTGGCAACTCTAACCGCCCTGTCTTAGAAACAGGTAAGCAGGATTTGCAATTTATGATGAGATGATCCTTCCTTCAGGGCATTAATGCTATCTGTGGGAAGTGATCAGGAAGACAGGTTCTAGAAACCTGCTGTATTTGTTTCCACTGTGACTTTATGTCTTTCTTTGAGCAATTAATACCATTCACACTAGCTACAGAAGCTGGCATTTGAATATTTTTTGTAATTATGTTAGTGCCCAGAGGCCTCAACTAGGCACACATTTCTTCTGCCCTGAAAAGCTTAAAATGTAGTTGCTTTTGCTGGGTATATAAAATACCGCATCTTACAACCAGTTTACCTCTTCCCATTTCACCAGGTCCTTAGGTGGATCTGCTAATTAGGATTAATTTGTCATCGCCTAGCCAAGCTGCTCTAGTTCATGCTAATGATGATCTAGCTTGGAAGCTCTCTATATTTAACAGGTCAGATAGTATACATATTTTGCAAACTATTAAAATCTACTGGAATGCATCATATACACAAATGCAAAACAAAGCTAAAGAAACTCAACTCTAGACAGGTGCCTATTTGTGATACAGCCAATTGAATAATGTCAGGAAGGTTAATAGGAAGCTGACAGAAAACTTATCTTTCCTCCTTTAGTTTTCCACACATCACCTACCACCAGCTCTTAGGGCAGTCATTAATTTCCATATACTCTGTGTTTGGCTTTTGTGGGTTTTTTAAACTAACTTTACTCACCAGGTTCTCTGGGTAAGCATCCAATATTAATGGATAGGGAGAAGAGGGCATGTAAGGGAGTGAAAAATTTTAGAAGGGCTCCTCTCACAAGGCAAGAGACCTAGTTTGATTCAGGTGAGTACACTGCTGGACTCATTTTGCCTGGAAATACTGTGTTACACAGATCACCCAGGGCTGGGCTAGTCCCAAACACAGGAAAAGGTGGCTCTGGGGTGCAGGGCTGGGGATGGGGCAGCAAAGCCTTCTACAAGCCCAGTATGGAATAACCAAAGGAGTTCATCACCTGGTGCCTGGGACGACCCACAATGGAAGGGAAAACTGCTCTTGGAGCATCGTCCCCAGCAAAGCCGGCTTTACAGAGCCCTGACCCGTTGTCACAAACAAGGGCAGTGCTGTCCTCTTCTTCACACATCTTCTACGCCAAGGTCCTCAGGCCCTCCAGACAGAAAACAGCCCTACGAAAACAGCAGGAAATAATTCTTTTAAAGAAAAACATACTCAGGTAGCAGACCCATACAGAGAAAGCTGTATGAAAGGAACCAAGACTAGCAAAGAGAGGTATGGCACGGGTTTGGCAATCACAAGTCCTGTGGGCCATACAAGGGAACGACTTCCTTTGGAAAGTGTGAGATGTTTCGACCACATCTGCCAGAGAGCTGTATGCACTAAAGACTATCCAGGGGATTCCAGAGGAGACTTCTAGTCCTGCAGCATGGGCAGACAGATCAGGGATCAACAAATGTTTATCTAAATTTGGTCACAGAAGTCCAAGGCTGGGGGTGGGGAGGAGATAAAAGAGAATGCTGGACTGACAGCTGCAAAAACAAAGATCCCTTTGAATTAGATTCAGCACAACTTCCCCGGCTTTTCTATCACCCTGACAAAACCCTGACACCTGGAAAGCTGTCAAAGGTAAGAGCTCTTCAGTCTTCCCCATCAAGTCTTGGGCTTCCCAAAAACTAAGCACATTAAATGCTACGCATGTACCAGTGTTTTCCTAATGCAGATATTATACCACTGGTTCAAGATGGCCCAATTAAGTTTACATGTAACATTTTAAAAGAGAAGAAATGTTCCCAATTAAAAAGGGAAAGATGGAAAAAAAAAAAAAAAGTGCCTTTTTCCAGCCCTCCCCTAGTCACTCAGAAAAAATAACCCACCTTTAAAATGAAGGCAAGGACAGTATGTGTTTCAAAAACAGGCCAGAGTGTATAGTCTATCATTATTTCAAAGCAGCTAATAAACTGCATTTGTAGAGTGTCAGAGTAATTTATGTTGGCTCCTTGTCTCAGTAAAAAGAAAGTTTTCCTCCTCTGGCAACAGGAAAATAATATGGGTAATAAAAATGCTTTGAAGGCTTTGTATTAAAGTCAATTACAGAAACAAGCACTGAATACCAGAACTCAAGAAGAACTATTTGCTTGCAATTTATAGTGTGGTAGGGAATCACTTGGCTAGCTCTGAGCCTGGGCTTCCACGCAGAGTTCAACAAATTGCAGTGTGTTAACAGCTAAAGGAGACAGCTGTCATCCACAGACCAGCTGGCTCCGCACACAGTCTCCCAAACCTTCTGCCACGGGAATACTGGAAGTGCAGGATGAAGTGGGAATGAGGTCGGCAAGAGCCATGGCCCAGGAGCAAGGGAGCCTACAATCTATTTAGCCTCTATATCGGATGGAGCAAGCATGAACAGTTCACCCAAATCCTTAATTTGAGATCCTCTGCCTCCCCCCAGCCAGGCAGCCACGAGACACAGCTGCAGCCCTGCTCCTGCAGCCTGCTTGGGCACAGCTCCCAGGAGAAGACAAGGATAAGGAAACCCTGACTTGAGGTACTCCAGATACTTTATCATTATTATTGGGAAAGGAAAGTAAGTTGCAATTTTAGTATTTATCAAACTCCTGGGAAAACAAGCTCTTTATATTCAAACACTTATTGAATGGAGTACAATTGTTATCTAACATGAATGAACTGACTGGTTTGGACAAACCATTTCCTAATTAGGAAATAGGCTTTTCAACCATCTGTTTTTGGAACAGAGTTCGAGGTCAGGGGGTTTGCTCAAACCCATGCAGCTAATGCGATGCCAAAAATCACTTGGGGGAGGGGAAAGAAGGGGGCAGGAAAGGCTACATTTCTGAGCTTAGTGGACTCCAAATGAAAACCATATTTAGTAATAAAGCTCAAAAAGCTGAGAAATCAAAGCTGAAGGGTTTCAGGCAGGGTGCTCTGCTGCCAGCCAGTGAGTTACAGCTCAGAACTGCCATGGCATGCAGTAGTGACATCCTACAGCAGCAAATGTCACTCAGTACTGTGGAAAAAAGGAAATGTTTCTCCCAAGTATTTAATACAGTATTTAGCCTCTTTATGCTACCTGCCTTATATTTAAAGATAGTCATTCAGCTCACCAATCTCCACAACAAGCTACTAAGAGAACTCCAGCCCCACAAGAAATGCTGTGTGTAGCCTGTTCCTTAATGAAATGTTTGGCATTTTACAGAACAGTAATTTCATATATGTAGAGACAAGGACAGATACACACACATACTCTTTACATCCTATTAGACACTGCTATTTTGTGTACTTCCAGTTCTATTTACACTCACATGCCACAAAACACTCATGTCACCTTACACTGAGTTAACAGCACGGAAGCAAACCTGTTGAGAAACCCTACTGCACTGTGGGCAAATTCACCCTTCCAGGAACTCTGTTCTGTACAAAACTAACACCACAAGGTCACACGAGTTCATTTAAACATTAATGTAGCTATAATTCCTGCCATGGCATTACACAGGCTGTGTCTTTGTGCTGTTGGTGGAGTGCTGGTGAAAGCATCAAAATCATCAGGTAGAGCTTTTATTTCCCTTTCAGAAGTACTATAAAATAAAGACAACTCAGTATAGATATTACAAGAATTTTATCAATTCAATTCTAAAAGTAATTTTTCTTAAGCAAACTACAGCACAGCAGCACATCCTCCTGAATAGCTTCCATTTGACATTATTTAATTGAAGTCCACCAGCAACCTGTAAATCATGCTACTGGTTGAGTGCCACTTACCCTGACAGTGCTTGGTTGGGGATAGCTGCTCTGGGATGGTGCACTCTGTATCTGAAAGCTCTGAGGTTATATAGTCCCTTCAGCTCTTCTCCTCCCACTAGCCTCCCAAACAAGGAGCAGAGACAGACAGAGACAGAACTGAAGTCTCTAACAAAACCATATAGGGGCCGTATTACAAAAACCTCTAATCCGGGTGGCCAAAGGCCCTGGGTCTCTTCTACTGCATTCCAGTGTAGAGCTCATGAAACAGGAGGAGACTTTCAGCTGTGTAAGATAAACACTTGAAAACTTCAGGAGAGTTGCTAAAATACAGAGAGACAGAGTGTGCTCACAATAGACACTCTCTGGCAGGAGGAGCATGTGTTCAAACAAGAGAGGTCCAGACCTCCATAGTAACATCCGAGAGGCACAGAGATCAATCAAGTCATTTATAATAGGGAAGGGAAGGCATTTTTAAAGAAAGACTTTGCTTCCAATAAAGATTCTGACAAAAACAATGAAAATATTTCTGGCAAGCTAAACAGCTGCTGAATTTTGCTACAAAGTCTCTTTAAAAGCTCAGTGTTTTGCTTGTATGTTAGTATTGTCCATAGGCTTAAGGGTAGTGAAAAAAGTACCTACTGTTGTATCAGGCTCACACTGAAGTCTTTGAAGGTTGTGAAAATGTTCTGTTAAAAGATTGTTATGATCCCTCTGGATTGCAATGGGTTAGAATCCATTCTGTTTCTCTGTCAGCTTATTTTCAAAACCCTAGGACCTGTGGGCCAGCTTCACCCTAGTGCTACTCCACTGATAGCCACAAGTCTGGACTGTTGTAAACTCATCTCGAGTTGTTAATAATAAAGTTGTTAAATTTTGTAACTCTCATCTAGCTTTTCTGTTGAACATATTTTTAGTGAATAAAGCAAGGGTTCTCACTGTACAAGTTATTTTCAGCACAGGACTGGTTTTTTACAGCTGTAGCCAGCTGTTCTCTGGATAGGCTGTTTCTAGCAAAGCAGCCCTTTCCTAGTCAACAATATTTCATCGTTATGTTTGTACTAAAGACCAGAAATCAGCATCTCTAAACTCCAATACTAAACCATTACAAATTCAAAACTTCTCTATGAGCACAAGCCAAGAACGATGTAAGAGTCCAAGTGAGATTCTTGCTTTGTGAGTCTGCTACAATGGGGAGAGGCACCACGTGTTTGCTTACAGAGTGCTGCCTAACTAAGCAGTCTTAATACAAGGAAATCTCCCATACAACCGCATGGGAGTTTTTCTCATGTAGAGATCATAAGGATTAAGCCACTAGAAGAGATAGCAGATAGGCAGAGTTAGGGATTGAAGACCAAAAGGAATTTACTTTTAAGGAAAGGAACTTTTAAGGAATGTAATTGCCTTTGAGGGCCAGAAACAGAAGCTAACAAGTGTTGGAACATGAGCCATGCAAAAGCTATTTCTTATTTCACCTCCAGAATTAGGGCAAAAGATAAGAGATATTTAAAAAAAAAATAAAAAAAAAAAAAGGAAAAAAACACCAAGGTAAGCAACCTACAACAGAGGCTATAAACAGATCTTTTTTTGTGTATCTCCAACTCACACTCAAAGGACAGCCAAAACCAAATTCTTTGTTTTCAAACAACACTCAAAAACACAGCTGAGAAAAATCACATACTCCGCACTGAACATACGGTATACGATCAGGGAACTCAGGTCAAGGGGAAGGAGAATTTCACACAGCAGAACCCTCCACCGCAGTATCTTGTCTGATTTTAATACAAACATCAATTATCTCCTAGATTAGAGGAAATATAATCCAAGGTTTTCTGAAGCATCATCTACTGCTTGTCCTTGGAAATACCAAGACAGGGACAAAAAGCCAAAAAGAATCCAAACTTTTCACCTTAATGAGAAGAGGTTCTCACTCCCAAAAAAGCTTACTGGTGATGATGCTCTAGTGGACAAAGCACATATGAGATTGCAGGGACAAGTAAGCAACCCTTCAGTAGAACTGGTACACCATTCACATTGCACCTCAGCATAGACAGAAATACAGGCAACAGTTTTCTACAAGAGGCCTCTGTGGATATGGTAGGAGGCAGTGGCCATGCAAATACCACAGACACCTTTGTATCTCTGCCAAGCTTCACCACAGTTCCTGTAAACTCAGCCTGGTGCATACCACAATTACTGGCGGTGGCAACAATGGCAGCAGCAGCCCCTAGTCTGCCTTGAGGAATGGTTATTTGAGCGGGGATTACACATAACCTTGCCTCTCATGAGCACCAAAGATGTGGGAATACCAGCTTCCAGGGTGCTCATGGAAAAGATACAGCTGACACAGAGTCTCATTCAGAGCAGGTAGTTGTTGGTACAGCAATAAAGAGGAAACACCAATTGTTTGGAGGAACCAGACTAGAAGGGAGAAGTAAGCCCAGAGACTGACTGAGCAGTAGTGATGGTTCCACAGGAACAGCACAGCAAAAATGCAGAGAGACTGCACAACCATGGCTCCAGCACACAATGGAGAGCCAGCACTCTGCAGGGAGCTCATCTCTGGGGTGTTACGTTACGGAAGGTCCTGAGGCAGGCAGGAAGGAAGGCAAACAAGTTAACTATGTGAGGAAATTAGGTCAGTCTGGCTCAAGGAACATTATAGAATATAATTTTTTTTTTTTTTTTAGTGATTCCATGCATGAGCTATGATCACACAGATATTACTACAGTTAAAAACACATTGGAAAAAATTACATTAGTAGTTTACATCTTTCTTCTCAGCAACATAGGTCATTACCAGAGTGATAGGTGGGAAGGGGAGAATGTACTTGTCATGAGACAGGAATGACAACCTAAAGAGAACTGAATAGAGCAAGACTTCTGAGAACCAAGCCTAAATGCTGGGGATCAAACTGCTG
>NW_010137919.1:21637-34182 GCF_000699245.1 Pterocles gutturalis
CCTCTACGGACATGTACCAGCTTAGCCCAAATATATATATAATTTTTTCAAGAGCAAACACATAATACCATTCCCAAAAGTAGTTTAGCTTTCTCTCCAAAGGCCACTTCCACCACCACTTTCTGCTGCCTATCTTTCAGTACTTATCCTGCTCATTTGTATAAAAACCACTACAGCCTGGTGTGTCTATACTCTGAGGTTCTAGTTCTTTCATTGTATCCATAGCCAAAGCCTATGGTTTTTATTTGGCTTCCCCTGAGAACTTCTCTTTCCATGCTAAGCCCTCTTGCAGTTTCCGTCACAGAAGCATGTCCAGAGTATGATCAGAGGAAGGAAAATAAGCAGAAAAAGTAATTTTGCCTTTCTTTCATAACCTTTTCCCTGCTCTCTTTATAGTGATACTAGCAAAGCTCCCATGCACATTGGGAACTTCCCTATTGACTTCAGCCATCTTTCAAGATGTCAGTGGAGACTCTTAACTACACATTCCTTGAGTCAAGTTCTCTGGTTTTCAGTAACTTGTGCAGATTGTCGTAAGGACAGAAAATGTTCTTGGGACTCCATGCCTAGGAAACATGCTTCAGCTGGCCTGAAGAATGCCAGCTCAGAGGCCACACACCATTTCGTAGATGCCATACTTTTTTGGAAAAAGAGGGCAGAAGCTGCAGTGTCATTCCAACTGCTACGGAAATCTGTGAATAAAGTAACTCCTTTAATCATAACATTACAAGCCATTACTTTATAAGGGAAAATAACTTCTGAGACATGCATGGAGACCTTCCTGCCTACATCCAATAGGCTGTGTAGGAATGAGGCTCTGCTAAATATGTATCCGACTCCTTTTTATTTGGGGATTCCTTTCATCTTCTTAGCATTAGCAGAATCTCTAAATGTTTTGGTTTGTCTGACTTCAGGCTCTCTCCTCTATCTCATTGATAGTCTTTACACTTCCCCACCCCCCGTTTCGAGAAAGGCAGGAAAAAATAAGCTTTAGGGAGCAGAATTTCCCTCTAATAACCTGATTCATTGCAGCTGTCACACAGCATGCATCTGTAAAGTGTCAGATCAACCATAAGCTGTCAGACCCATAGACTAGCTTCCTCTATGATTGTCAGGCTCTTGCACTGATCTGTCTCTAACAACTAAGACAAAACAGCTATAATCATTCTCAGACATGGCAGTTTTCAACCTACAAAGTTTGGAAAACAGCTTTGTCAGTGCTGTTCAAGAGCTAGAGGATACAGTGTTTGCCTCCTGGGCCTCTTAAGTGGGATTATGAGCTGTGTTAATTCACAACCTTCCTTCATCTTTTTGACAAGGTATATTTCTCCATGGTAATGTTAGGTAAAGTTATCCCTCATTCAAAAATCAAAGGAACATATTCAAAGTAAAAGTGAGCTAATCCCATCCCTCTTAGATAAATAAATAGAACATAAGAATGAGTCCTGCTGGGTCTGGCTGATATCCATCTTGCTCAGTATCCTGTCTCTGAGATTTCCTGATAGCAGATGCTTAGGAAAGAAATGGGACACCTACAGTGATGGTTGTCTTCCTATATCCTTTTTGCTTGTTTATGTACCACATAAGGATTTCTTGAGAACCTTTACCTGTATCTTCATGCCTAATAGTAGCGGACAGATTTTTCCTCCATGAATTTGCCTAATTTAAACGCATAATTTTGGACATAGATTGCCCTCCGTGACTTTTTGTAGAAATAAGCTCTACAATTTATCTGCAAGGCAGCACCCATAGCTCGCACTCCAGATGGTGTAGACATGCCTAATGTCAGAAAGAAAACATCAAATTTATCAGAAGCATAGTCAAAGGAACACTATCTTTGTGCCAAGAGCTGCAAATCCACCAAAGATCCTGGATAAGTCCTCAGGCCACTGGCCAAGGCTGAGCTCTGCCGCACTGTGAGTAAACTTGTAGCAGCACCTCAGTGTCTTGTTCACAGCTCATGCAGACGTATCTGTCCTAAATGACATTGTAGACAAGGCGTCACGATAATGTTACATTGGCACATCTCCTAAGAGCCAAGAGAGACGGGATTCCCCTAGACAATTATCAGAACCTCTCTAGTAACATGCCATCTAAATTTGTCAAAATGTAAATGAACTCCTCACACCATATCATAATAACTTTTGAGCTCCCCAACCGATGTATTCACAGATTGACAGCAACAAGGAGACTAAGCTCCCACCACATTTTTGGAGGTGGTTGTCCTGTTATTATCTCACTAAAATAAAGGGTTCAAGATGAGCTTGCACATTATGAGAAATCAGATCATTCCAATCAGAGAAATTTGCTTGAAGCAGGTTTCAAGAGGTTATTACTTACAGATTAAACCTGTGGACAGGTTACATTACACAGCTTCACAAGCTCAGGTGCCCATATCAGCCAATTTGGCTGGACATCCAGCGAACAGAGAGGAAAAGGACCTCTACAGAGCAGTTGCTTTCATTTTTTGAGACTGACACAACTTCTTCAACCATGGCCTCTGGATGATGAAAAACTGTGGAGCGCCTCTCCCCACAAATGTCAGCAAGCAGGTACTTGCCTCTCCAGATGGCCCAGCCCTGGTCTCCAGCCCCTTTCTCCGGGCGCTTGGAGTGCGGGTGTCGCTGCTGGGCAGGACGAGGAGACACGGCCCCGCTGCAACTTCCTCGTCTTCTGTATGAGCCACTCAGCACACGTTATAAACAAACAACTCCTGAGAGCACAGCTGGACTCTTTTTTTAAACTTACATGACAAACACTGTATCACAGTCAAGGAATGAGCGTCATGTGGCAATAAACTGAAGAATGTACAAAAACACAAGGAAAAATTTACAACCTATGTGACTAAGTGAACACATACTTTTAAAAATACTCTAGGATAAAAAGGAGATGCACTTTCAGAATTGGCATGCTGTTCTATGGAAATATATGCTGTTATATGGAATTGCCAAAAATAATGAGGGAAATGCAAACTTACTTAATACCTGTGTATTTTCTGTACCAGGAAAAAGTCAGAGGTCAATTCAAAGGACTGCAAAACAGTTTGGGGCTTTCTATTTCAACACCATTGCAGGAGGGCATGAAAAGAGCCAGCAACAGAGCTGAGCATTCACAGTGCAGCAGGTTTGGATAGCTTGCATCCATCCAGGTGTTCCAGAGAACAGGCCAAAGAGCCTCTAAAACAATTTATTTTCATTAGTCCTTAAAAAAGCTTGAGGGGTTTTTCTGAAACAGGAAGAAAGGCAGTTTAACAAAAATGTCAAGCACGTAATGGCAAGAAGTAGCTAATTACAAATTTGCCAGATGAACGCACCACTCTAAGTCAAACTATCACAGCTGCCAATATAGAAGTCAAATAGTACAAAATAAAAGGAGATAATACAATAAACACTGATGAATAAGGCTTAAAAAAATTACTTCTTGTCAAACTTTAAAAAATATTGCAAATTTGGTTGTAAAAGCCCTCTAAAGCCTTTTACTTTCTAAAACAATTAAAAATAAGGCAAAGAATTGGCCTATGCAGGGTACCATGAGAACTGTCTAGCTGAAGTCTCACAGCACACCAGTGCAGGGAAATCACTGTTGAGTGGGTGTGATTCTGTGGGACCTTCCCTCCCCATCATTGGCCGTGCACCTTAATGCCTTCATCAGTGACCTGAACAATAACATAAGTTACAGATAAATGCCACAGATAAAGTGTGTGTGTGTGTGTGTATGTGTTTTTACAACTTGTTACAATCTACATTATAGATCTAGGGTAACACAGAGCCTTCCCCAGCAGAATCCTGTTTATAATATGAAGCCTTGAGAAAACTCTGCACCTTTGGACTGTGCAAAAGGATCCCTACAGCCATCCATTGCACTTTTGCTTAATGTCATTTTGGTTTATGAAAACAAGCTGCAGACAAACATAGGCTGCAAAGTGGTGCCAGACTTCACTGGTGCTCTCCTCTGCCCTGTGTGCAGTGTCAGCCTGCCTCTCTCACACCTTCCTGCAAACACGCTGGACAACCTTCCTGTGGTGCTACTGGTCTATTGTGGTGCTCCAGGAGATTGACAGCTGGTCACTTAGCCAGGAGGAATTTAGCACACAGCTATTATTCCTGCTCTAGCACATTCAGTTTTTAAAGCTCTCCTGAAAAGATGCTCAAGTCTCACACGAAGATTTAAGCAGGCATGTTTTTCACTTTTGCTTTACAGCTGCATCTTAAGTTATGTAAGGTAGTTTCTTCTTCCTCTTTCTTACAAACAGTCATGGAAAAGTACAGATAACATAGTACTTGTGTTTAATAATTTGGTTGGTTTTCTGGAACTGTGCCAGCATTTTCCAGCCAAATGTAGGGTTTTTTTCCACTTCCACTAAATGCATTTTATATGCCCACCTTTAACTGTTTGCTCAAATTCCTTATCAGACCAAAGAACAATGTTTTGTTCTTTTCCTTTTATGACTGTAAGAGAGACTTAGACACACATTTCTGAAACAAACATAACCATCTTTCTGAAATAAGGAAAAAGACTGAATTCTGCAAAGCTTTCCAGCCCATTCAAGAGCAACTGTTGTACCACTGGCATCTTGGGGCATGAAAACTGTCAGGCCTCAGGTCTAATCCGCCTATAGCCCAGCTGGAGATTTCTCCCTCAACTGCTTTTCGATTCATTTCTTAACCAGAATAAGATCACAGACACTGTTCTGCATTGCACACGCACACAGAATGTGCCCACAGGGACCAGTACAGATACAGCTCTCGCTGCATGCAGCTCTCCATTCTGTAGACGGAAGGCTAACATCTGCCTGGTTTCACTGGGGTTTTCAAGGCTTTAAGAATATCCCAAGTACCTACAGGCAGAATATTCCAAAGCCCACCGATCCATGTTCTGTTATTCTTGCCAGTCAGTAATATCTCTAAATGAAAACCAAACTTTTGTTCATCTCTGTGTCAGAATTATGGTTTCTACCACGTTGTCAGTCCCGTAAGTACTTCCCAGGTTTCTCTTTCATTTCCTTGCTAGCAACTTCTTGAATAGACATACTAACACCTTTCACTGCTGCAAAACACTGTTGCCCAAGGATCTCAAAAATGCCTGGATATTTTCCACATCAGGATACCAGAACTACACACAACCCTTTCCCCTTCCTAATTAAAGCCTGTTACTTACTGCATTGTATTTAGCTGTCTCTGGGAATTCATTTACAAGGTCAAATGTTCAGACCTCTTAAACATAATATAAATCTTTCCTCTGCATTCTGATTAGTCTGTGTTACACAGCATGAACACATTGTTTAATTAAAGGAGAAAATTATGCAATTAGCAGGTCTTCAGCATAAACATGTCCCCCTTTATGAATCGTATTTCAATAAAACAGTGTTGCTTTAGTATTTTGTAGCATTAAAAACTCAACACCACTTGCAATGCAAATGGCCAGTCCTTCTCATAAAAACGGGCTGGGGGGAACAGGGGACAACCACACTTTGGAAAAAGGACTAACATCTGTTTTCTCTTTTTCTGCTTATGTAACACAAGCTACTGTTTTCATCAGGGCTAAACCTTCCCTATTACCTTGGTTTTAATAATCTGTAGCTATTCTTCTGTAGACTTTTTTTGCCAGATCCTGTTTTTCCCCTTGAAAGAAAACATGTGGGTTTTGTACCAGGTCACTCAAGAACAGACGAGTAGTATCTGGGACACAAGGAACAAGCTCCAGGTAGTAACAGCCCTTCACTGAACCAAGCCAAGATCCTCCAGGCTCTGTTGTGAGAAACGCAAGGCAGACCCGGCTGCCCCTTTGGGGGGCTGACAGAGAAGGGGCTGGTAGCCAGCCCTGACCCTGCAGCAAAGGAAGTTCCCAGTTACTGATATAACGTATTTTTACATCTGCTCTATGCACGTGTAGTGAAATCTTAGCTTTGCTCAAGACATTAGAATTACTGTTGATCTCAAGTAAAATTATGGCTCACTGAAGCGATTCAATGAGAGCTGAGAATCCAGTCCAAAACCTCTACTTCAAGAATATAAAAGAATTTCCTTTCACTATTACAGCAAAGGGATGCAAGTCCCTCTTCATTTCTCATACAAAACTGAGGAACTGCTCTCCTCTCAGCTAGCTACCTCCAGACAGGGTTTTCTGAGCACCCCTGAGCTGGGAGAAATGCATGGGAAACCTGTGGCTGTCACAGATATTGCCTGTGCTGGCACCAGACTCTCCTGCCCATCCCAGGGAACCAGAAACACATGTTCTGCTGTTTGTCCCTCTGCAGTCCCCATTCGGTCTCCGGTTCCTGCGTGTGAGCTGGCTGACAGCAGGAGAGGCAGCTACTGTGCAGTGCAGAAAGGATCTCTTCTGAAATACTTGGCTTCAAAGAAGTATTTGAGAAATGATTCAGCTGAAAAATACCGCTAACGTCTTATCTGGGAACTTAACAGACTGCTTCAGAGAGCAGATGTTAGTGTATTCCTCCTTGTTACAACCATCCCTGAAGATGCACATCTTTCTAAGCCCACCATTTAATTGCTGATGAGAATCACTGACAGAAAACAAGCAACTTCTTTTTCATAGAAATATAAATTAGTCCCTTTAGTCCATTTCATTTGCTTCATGCTCGTGAAAGCTTGACTATGCAGCAGGCTGTGCAGCTGAACAGAGAAGATATGACTCACTCCTGAAGCTGCATGAGCTACCCAGGCCCCGCGTCTGTTAGGACAGATGTGTGGTAAAAGTGGGTGAGTGGGTGAAGACAGGGAACAGTGACAGCCTCACCACCTCCAGACCTTTCTTCTACCACAACAGCCCCTCTCTACCACAATTTGGCTCTTGATCATCTGCCTGAAGCACAAGTTAAAAGCGCACAGCAGTGCCCAGGAGACAAACATTCAGAGCGAGATCACTGCATCCTGTTCTCACTCTGAAGAATGTTTGATGTTGCAGAGGATGCCAAACTTCATCTGAGATGTTAGTGGGAGGGATAACACTTTTCACATCGCTGTCCCTCCCCCTCAACCCCCCTAAGAATTTCAAAGCTTAAGCAATATGAAAAAAACCCTGAGAGAGTTTGGAGTCTCAGCCACAAGGCATTGCTTTATCCAAGTGTGCTGGTCTCACTTGTTAGATAATGTCCCAGAAACAGAGGTGTGACAGAACAAAGCAAACTGTTAGAACTAAATCCCAAAAGACATATTATTTCCTACAGTTTCAGAAATTCTGATCAACTACAGTATGCTAAGATCTTTCAAAATGTTTCCTTTATCTTCTCCTTCCCACTACCATCACAACCTTTAATATAATTTGTCTTAGTTAACTTTAAAATTATTATGAAAACTTTTTTTTACTTGAAGGGTGGCTGTTTGAGTGTCACTTACTCAATGTCAGAAATACAGCTATCTGTGTGCCTGTTGCTGCCATCTTCAGATCAGTGGTTAAATGCAAAACTAAAGACCTCCTTTTACTCACATTTACTTTTTAAATTCAAACATTTCTCTACAGGTCTTTCCTCTCTCATCCTCAGTACTAGGATTCAGCCTTGGGTTTAACTCACAGTTGCAAGAAATTAACGCCAATTCCAGACTAAATCAACCATGCTCTGTCCAGGCAATACCTGAAGAGAAAAGTTTTGAACACTTCCTCACTCAACTCTGGAGAACATCTAGCCTCCCTAGCACATTATCTCAAGAGCTTTTATAGTGCATCTGTTACACATTTGATAGTTAGCATTTGCTTTACACCAAGCTTTGCAAGCATAAAGCATAATCTTAGCAATACTATCATCAAAAAAGAATTAAGAACAATTAACCTGAAAAAAAGAGAAAAGAGCACCAGCCAGCCTCTGAAGGTAAGCTGCCTGCTGCAAGTTCTGTATGGAGACAGAGCTCTGCAAGACATTTCAATGAAAGAGACACATTTACAGTATATCCAGTCACAAAGTCAAGCTTGTGCTAAATAATGCAGCATTCAGGATCTCAGCACTCACTGGTAGAGGGCACACACAGAAGGCTGGGAAAGGATGGTCCCATGGCTAAAATAAAGTCAATAATCAACCCTAAGATAGAAACAGATCTACATTTATGGTAAAGTCATAGTGATTGGCTGTAGGAGCCACAAGGCATCCAGCCAGTTTGCTTTTCCAGTCTAAGGAAATACTTGGTTTGTTTGAAAAATGATTTTTTTTTCCTGCTGTGAAGAATGTATTGACGTCATCAAACTGGGTCTGTTGAACAAAAGCATGGATCCAGGGTTGTGTCAAGAAGCTGAATTGCAAGAGAAAGGACAAGCATCTGGTTTAGCTTTGCTTCAGATTGGCAGGGACTACCAGTTCTTCTCTTCCACCTTCTCCAGAGGAGAACTGATAGAGGGTACAAGCGACTTCCTACAAGTTTTGGTTTCCACTCTGTTTTTTTTCCACTTTGTGTTTTTGTTTGTTTCCATGTTGTCTGGTTGCTACTGTGCTTTTTTTTTTTTTTTTTAGGTAACCTCTAGCATCTATGACTCCACAGGCCTGTTTGTAAGATCACTGTTACTTCCAATAGGAACATGCTGCAAGCCAGAACTCCCTGGTCTGATTTGATGTAACACCATGGAGCACCCTTACAAAGAAAAACCACCACAGGATGTTCATAAACCTGTCTAATCACACACTGCTGTCCCACTTCTATGCTCTCTTATCAGCTTCTCCACCCGTTGAACGGGGTGTCTGGGCCAACACAGTGCTTGGCTACCGCATCATCTGACCGAGAACCTTTCACTGTACCAGTAACACAAGTGATTGTAAGTAGTACCTTAAAAAGAGAGAAGAGTAACCTCGAATTGTCAGAATCTGGCCATAACACACTGCAACAGAATAGCCAGTAGTTACAGTGGTTCAGATAATTTCTGGTCCACAAGACCATAGAGCAAAGGGTGCAGCTGGTGGGTGGAGCAAAGTCACCATTTCAGTGCTTCACAGAAGGTTTGGAAAACAAAGAGCAAAGCATTCCACCATAACACTGTACTCAGTAACAGCTGATGATTCAAGGACTGATGCAACTCTGATCATTTCCCAATAGGGTTGTCTGACACTTGTGATGAGTCACAGAATGGAATAGGTTTGAACCAAGGATGAAGGAGATGCAATAGAGCCATGCAAGCAACGGAATACTCAGTCTAGTACTTGAACCAAAAGTCAAAATCAAGTTGTTCTGAACATAGATGAGGGAGGGGAGAGGAAAAACAGAAAAGCAAAATAAAACAAAATGCAGAGAGAATTATTTTTTTTAAAAAAAAGACTCTACTTTGGGCCCAATTATTAAGTGTTTGAGCTTTTGCCCCCTTCCCTTTAAACTTCAGCTTATTTACAAAACATGAATCACATAACCATATCACATAACCAAATCACATAAACCATAAACAAGGAGAGAATATTATGTATTCTCTCCTATTTGCCTCCCTTTTCAGACAGATCAAGTTACCCAAATACAACAGTTTTTGTCTCTCTTACCAATTACCAATATGCCAAAACAAATCTAAACCAAGTATTTATTTCAAAAGTGTATTTAAATTAAAAAATTGTAAAAAATTAAGAAGAAAGAAGTAATAGAAAGCAAGTCAAACCTTATGCTTTTTCCTCCCCTGTTATTTCTCTCTGGGTTATAAATATGGATTCAACATTTTGATGTGAAACCAATACAGTGCATCGGCCTCTTGGCACTCAATCATGTTTCATTTTACCTTGACAATATTTTCTTCACCTGGAGAAACTAATTAAGTTAGCCTTCTCAAAAACTTAGCAATTCATAAGGTCATAATACTCTGATGGAGTCAGTTTCTCTAGGTGCAAGTAGGCTTCTGGACACAGACGAAAAGGTTTGATGTCGGTCGAGGCATGAATACAAATTTCAACTCAGTGACTCTCAAAGCCAGAACATTACGGTCCTCTGTGTCCAGAATTATTCCTCAGGTGTTTTTGCAGCTATCTTGAACAGAATTTCCTCTGGCCAGAGCACATAAGTGGACATATGTGAACAACAGTAACAAGGAAAAAAACCCTCAAAAACCAAAACAACTCTGTAACTACATCAAAAATTTCACTTTAATTCCAAAACCTTACATTTTGAAAGGTGGAATATCAAAGGAACTAAAAAGTCAAATCTCCTTTGTGTTAAGTGCCCCTGGAGTTTTGACCCCACCACAGTCTGATCCTTCTTCGCATGTTACCAAAGGTGCAAGCCATCTGCTGGTAAGAAAAATAGTGCAGCATCTTGTACTCCTGCTTAGCATCCTCAGCCTGAATTAAGCTTTAGGTGAAGGGCGAGTAAAGAAAATAGCCGAGGCAGCCACTTTTACCAGCCCAAAAAAGCTGCTGCAGTCCAAGGAACAGTGCAAAGATGAAAACACTGGCCCTACAGTGCCCACAGATACCAACTCAGGATTGTCAAACAACAAAAAGTCCTGCAAACACATTGCTGGCTCTTGGTTTGTATCCATTAAAAACCCAAACAGCTACAGTTACTAATTAAACAAGATAAGACTCCAAGTCATATGCAGACACTATTGTTTTGAGAAGAATCTGGTGGCTTCTCAAATGTCTCTCAAAGCTCCCTACCAAGACAAAAACACTCCACCACAAAACAGGTAAACAGGCAGTCATCACCTCCGGGGGGGTGGGGAAGAGGGTAAACCACATGCGCCTAATAGACATTAGCTACATTAGCACAAGATGTCGGATAATTAGGGCAAGAAGCACACTGAGGCATTACTGAACACTAAGTGATGCCTGCTGAGGGCCCAGCCACGTCAGGTTTTGGGTTTAGAACAAATCACAATCCTCCAAGTAATTAATTTGGAAACAACTCTACTGAGTTTTCTGCAGCAGCAGCCATCCATATCCGAACAACATTGCAGTCGGTCCCTACTCCACCCCTACCCACACGCAAATTTCCGCTAAAATTACTAGCCTCGGGTACACACTGATTTAGGTTTGCCCAGTAGGAACTACAGATGTGTAAGACAGGTACTGCACCGAAAAGGTGTCTTTGGTCCATCATACTCTCCACACTGTCACTGGGAAGGCAAAAAGTTGATTGTTAAAGGATGTTCCAAAGGCAGCGTCTCTAAAAATGTGTCAGCAGTACCTTTCATTTTATCCGGAAGTGGTTAAAAAGCCTGAAATATTTAAAACAGCAGCTATTTTTTTAAGATATTATGAACCCAGCTTATCTTTATGGCAGCTAAGAGCCATATCAGCAGAAGATCTGAAGAGTTTCTGAAAATCTGAGTCATAAACCACTGAAAAATGGTGTTTAAAATGAAAATGCCAGCTCAATTCCAACCATGGTCTTCCCAACGCAATGGCATCACATCAAAACATGAAAGATCAAAACACATACCAATAACTGACACTGTCATGTTACATCTAACGCTACTGAGGAGGCCAGGCTACTGGCATTTCAAGCCACTGAAAGTTTGCAGGAAAAACACAAGTTGTGACTGCAAATAGCAACAAAGTCACAGGCTTGAGCAATCCTTTCAATAGGACAGCAAGAGGCAGCGTCTTCTGCTGCAGTGAATTCAGCCTGTTGGGAATGACTGCTCCACTCCTATGGATTCAAGACTCCCTGCCCCAAGCCTGTCCATACCCTTATTGTGAAACTGGAGTTTCTGCCCCTGGTGGGGAGGCAACTGCTCTAGCCAGCAGCTGAAGTACGTGAAGCAAATGCCTCATGTCCAGTCCAGCATCTCTGTCTTGGGCTGCATCAAAAGAAGTGTGACCAGCAGGTTGAGGGAGAGGATTCTCCCGCTCTACTCTGCTCTTGTAAGACCCCACCTCCAGTACTGCTTTCAGATCTGGAGTACTCAGCACAGGAAAGACATAGACTTGTTGGAGTGAATTCAGAGGAGAGCCACAAAAATGATCAGAGGGCAGGAGCACCTCCCATATGAGGACAGGCTGAGAGAGTTGGGGTTGTTCAGCCTGGAGAAGAGAAGGCTCCAGGGAGACCTTATAGCAACCTTCCAGCACTTAAAGGGGGCCTACAGGAGACACCGGGAGGCACTCTTTATCAGGGAGGATAGTGATGAGGGGTTAACGATTTTAAGTTGAAAGAGGGTAGATTTAGGTTGGATATAAAGGAGGAAGATTTTCGCTGTGAGGGTGGTGAGACACTGGAACAGGTTGCCCAGAGCTGTGGATGCCCCATCCCTGGAGGTGTTCAAGGCCAGGCTGGATGAGGCTTTGAGCCTAGCGGTCTAGGGGGAGGTGTTCCTGCCTATGGCAAGGGGGCTGGAACTTGATGGTCTGTAAGGTCCCTTCCAACCCAAAACATTCTATGACTCTATGATTTTTTTTCGTGACCTCATGGCCATGCCTGGCACTCACAAGCTGCCAAGCGGGTGCAACCGAACCCATACAGCCCAAACACTTAAGACCCTCGTGGAGAGCTTGGAGCCCACGGACACCCGGGAGAAGCTGACGTGCCCTTGCCTCCCTGATGCAGAGGGGAGCACCGTGCAGAGAGGCAGGGGGCTGTTTGCGGGAAGAACCGCCCGTCTCACGCCCGCGGGGTCGTGCGGGGGCGCAG
>NW_010137920.1:0-9937 GCF_000699245.1 Pterocles gutturalis
GGTGAGCGAGCGGCTGTGTGGTGTTGGCTACCAGCCAGGGTCAAACTACAACACTGAGTTAGCAAAGCCAGTTAGGACTTGGCAAATACACGAGACACTAGCCTTGATGGGAAGGGGCAGTCATCTCCTTGTTCTTTTAGGAAGCACAACCTTGCTTAGAAATGCTGTAGAACCTAACTGGTCCTACCCTGCCACTGGACCAGTGACCTCAGTAAGACTGGAAACACTAGAAACCAGTCTAATGAAGGGAGAATAACTCTTAGCAGCTGTTCGTGCAGAAGAGCCACTGAAAGGATGCAAAGTTAGGAAAGGTGGTGAAGGAAGTTGGAAATTATGATTAGCAACTGATCAGTTAGGTACTGGAGCCTTCTGATGTCTGGGCAATTAAGGACCTGGTGATACAGCCTAGGAATCACACAGAATCACAGGGTGGTTTGGGTTGGAAAGGACCTTAGAGATCATTGAGTTCCAACCCCCCTGCCATGGGCAGGGACACCTCCCACCAGCCCAGGTTGCCCAAAGCCTCATCCAGCCTGGCCTTGAACCCCTCCAGGGATGGGGCATCCACAGCTTCTCTGGGCAACCTGGGCCACGAGCCAATTGTCATAGAATGGTTTGGGTTGGAAGGGACCGTAAAGATTACCTAGTTCCAACTCCCCGGTTTTACATCCCTCAGACCATAGCAGCCAGCAGTAACGAGTAAATTGTCAATTCTAGATACAAGTTCCTGTTGTGTCCAAATGTGCCACAGCGGCCACAAAGAGTCACCCAGGAGGGAGCCTGAACTTCACTTCGGTGACAGGTCAGCCACCCAGAATGTGAAAGGAAGAAACATCTTCTCCCTGTGGCGCTGAACTGGTTTAACCCTGATGTTCATCATTCCCAACAGATCTGACACGGGCTGTGCTTGTGCACAACAAAGTGTCGCATTGTGTTGGCAGGCAAGGGACAACCTCGTGCTGATCAAAGTCAGTTGTCATCTTCCCTCGGTGAGTGACTGGCAGTGCTTTTGCACCCAAACACGTGCATCACACTGGATTGCCATTTCCTTGGAGGAGAAGAGATGGGGAGGATTTTATTTAGAAGCCATTCTTTCGAATTAAAAGAAAGAGCTTGATGCTGTTTGGTTCAATCTGATTTGCCTTTTTTTGTTGTTTTGTTTTGTTTAAGTGAGAGGTGAAGCACCGGGAACCACGGCTGCAATGTTTTTAAGATCATTCATTCATCTGGCATCATTCCAGTTCGTGTGACCTCCTGCAAAACGAAAACACAGGTGTTAGCCCTTCAGGTAGGCTGAGAAGGAAGCACGCTTCTGCTGACAGCATCTTTCAGCCTGGCTGTTCAACACTCTGTAAGATCACAGCCTGAAAGGTAACATTTTCTCTGGTCAGAGAAAGGAGGAGTTTCTGCAGCAGGTTCTACTCCAGCACTGTGTGCATATATCTTAGACTGCAGTGGCTGCAGTCACATTTCTCTGCAGAAGGGCAGCATACGGCATCCTGCACGGTAACCTACCAGGATAAAGCCTTCAGTGCTCCCCAGATGCTTTTGTGCTGCTGCCTTCTTATAATCAACATCTTTTTGATAGCAATCCTGCAAGGGCAGCTCCCCTTAGGGCCAGTAATTTGTCCACCACAATGTGAGACACATAAATACTACTAATGCACTGATGGCAGGGATTTTATCTGGTCTTCTATATCCATGGTGCTAATTTCCACCCTCATGGTGAAGGGTTTTACAAGAGAGATGAGACACAATTAATGACAGTCCATAACGACAAGAATCAAAAAAAATGGGAAAGGAGAAGGGAACAAAGGTGGTTCTGTAAAGACCAGAAGTGGTTGGAAGAGACAAGGGGCTGATCTTATAGTAGAAAGCACCACCACCACCACAAAAACAAACAAAAAAAAAATGGTTTTGAAGCTACGTACTGAAATAGCAGCAAGATTATTCATTAGGACAAAATTTTAGCTGTAAGGAAAGTCCTGGAAACAATCACTAGGGGAGGGAGCAGAGTTTCTAAGAGATGTAAAAGCAGATTAGGTAAGGCCCATCAGCAAAGATGTACATTTAGTGGATCTTGTCTCAGGGCAAAGGGAGAGGCTTCACGACCTCCTCTCTTCAGATTTAGGGCCAGAATTTCTCTGCATGCTCGCTACTTCTGCAGCTCTAAAGCCTTTGCAAGAAAACTGTTTGCATATGGAGCAATCCTGCAGTTCTGGTGTCACCCATAGAATTGTTTGTGATTTATTTAATACCCAAGAAACATCTAAAATAATGAAGGAACAGTTGTTTATCCTGAGAATGTACCAAAAAGGCCACTGATTCCAGTTGTGAAGGTTACACAATCCCCAAGAAGCCCTGACCTGCACTGCAACCAGCTAGTAGGAATTCCTAGATCTCAGAAAGAGATGCAGTTGTTATTTTGGGGAAGCAAACAGCTTAATTTGTTCCCTGAAGACTTTTCTATACATACATATTTACCCACTGTCTTGTACCTTCACATCTAAACAAACAAAATGGATGAAGGCTACATGCCAAATTCAAGAACAATGATTTGCATGTCAAGGTAACGAGCCAGGCAGGGAAGAATCAAGCCCTAAGGGATATCCTTCACAAACACTTGGCTGTACAGAGGCCATGATGTTGCTAAGAAATCCACGACGCATTGATGCTCACCCTGAAGCAGGGCTTTTACACCTCAGAGTGGGTACACAGAGCTGGCAAGGGGCAGGCAGGTGCTCTAATGCAAAGTGACTTGTCTTTCTGTTTTGCCAGTTGACAGAGTTAGCACAAAGGACACAGGCACCAAATTAAAGAAGTTAGTTATTTCTACTTATGTTTAAAGTGATAAAATAATGAGGAAAATAATACAGTGAAAATAAATTAAACCAAGAGCAGGTAAAGCAGCAAAATAATAAGCAAACTACTATAGCAAGCAGAAAGTAAGGTAATGCTCCTCATCATTACTACATAGAGTAGCGATAGTGATTAAGAAAGCTCCATCACCAATTGCCCTATTAATATGTTACCGTCATCCAGATCTGCAGTCGCTGGGGAGCCCGGGTGCAGTGAGGATTTGGAGAACCCTTCCCAGCAATTGGGAAATCTCTGTACAATGCATCCAATGTATAGATGAGGCTTCCAAATTTCCCTGTAAACGGTCCCTGCTTTTATACAGTTAAATAAACAACTTTCTATCTTAAATTACGAGAAACATTGGGTGTTGTTTTCTCCTTGTTAACTTCCGTCTCAAGCCTGGCCAGGGCCTGGAGGGGAGATAACAAAAACGAAAGAATCTACTAATCTTGATTATGTATCTCTCAACAAAGCTTGTCATGACTTGCCACATTCCTTTGCCATCTGTGGTGACAGGGCACATCCGTGCTTAATTTTGGCTACTGTCACACAATTAGTATCTTCCTGCTGGCTACCTTATACACCAAGCGTTACAGCAAAGCTCTATAAGCATTACAACAAAACTTTTATAAACTGGCATACGTTCATAAGGTAATATATTGCATATGTGATCAATATTATATATATCAGATATATTGTTAGGTTGTGAGGTTCATCTAGAGGTCAGCTTTGGTTCAGGGCCTCACTGCTCAGGCCCTACTATTTCACTTTCCCTTTTGCTGACTTTCCTGGTTTTCTGGCAGAGCTCCTGTAGCACACCGAGAACATCACATGGAAGGCTCAGAACAGAAACAGCAAGTCCCAACCAGTCTCCCTGCCCTTCACAGCTTCCGTGAAGGCCAAATACATTCATCCGTGAGCAACCACGGCCAAAAACAAAGACATAAGGGAAACATTAAATACTCTCAGCAGTTGTTTTTGCAGAACTAGATCCACTCTAACAGTGCCTGGGGTGCACACAGCATCCATGTTTCTTCCTTACTGGCCTTGACAGTGCAAGTTTCCACAATAAGATTCATTTCATAGAACCATAGAAAGGTTTGGGTTGGAAGGGGACTCTAAAGATCATCGAGTCCCACCCCCTGCCACGGGCAGGGACACCTCCCACGAGCCCAGGTTGCCCAAAGCCTCATCCAGCCTGGCCTTGAACCCCTCCAGGGATGGGGCATCCACAGCTTCTCTGGGCAACCTGGGCCACTGCCTCACCCCCCGCACAGGAAAACATTTCTTCCTAATATCTAGTCTAAATCTCCCCTCTTTCAGCTTAAAGGTGTTACCCCTTGTCCTGTCGCTACACTCCCCGACAAAGAGTCTCTCCCCAGGTTATGTAGACAATGGAAACAAGACGCTTAATTAACGCAGCTAATGACAAGGACAAGTTTCCAGTCGAAGACGGAGCAGTGTTTCAGAGAGCTCTCGGGCCGGTAGAAGAGAGTTTGTTGACAATAAGTTGTGTCTGTCCAGTAAATCATGCTTTCCTAAAGGTCCCTATCCTTCTAAACAACACACAACCTGGTATGAAAACAGGCTTGGACAGGTTTTCGAGGTGAGCAGATGTTGCAACACAGTAAGGGTTAAGGAATGTACCCCGTGAGACATGAAAACCAGACTACCTACCTTAAAAATTCAGACAAAGCCTCCCACCAAGTTTATCACGTACCACAAAGAACAGTGGTCATTAATGCAATGAATTTAATTGTCCTCCGCTGTCAAAGTTCATCTGTATCCGGCCTTGCAGATATTCCACTGAATAGCTGGGCTGGTCGGTGTGCACCTGAGCTGGTGAATACCTGAAACATAGCAAGGGTTCCAGCTCCGTGAGAAAGGGGAGGCTTTAATGGAAAGGAAGCCAGGCTTTACTCAGTTACACTAAGGGAGAAAAGCCTTGAGTTCTCCCTTAGAGAAGATACTCCATAGCTACAGAAATACCTTTTCCTTTCATGCATCCAACAATACCAATTCCCTGATAAATTTCCAATCCAAACAGTGTCCCTCTGAGGCTGGCAGCATCTGCTGCACCCTTCTGAGGCAACCACTGCAGCTGTTGGGAGGCTCAGCTAAACAGAAGCAGGCCACTCTAGCAGCCTTTGGGTATGGATGGAGCCCACGACGCTGAGGAAAAGAATGTTTGGAAACCACAAAGGGCAAACCATGATATTTTGGAAAAAGATCTTTGTGCCACAGTTTTTATAACTTAGGTTCACTGTCAATGCCATGATGCATCTTCCGAAGAAGGTCAGAAACAAAGAAAATGGGAAGTGACCATCTGATCCAAAAGGAGTGCTCTACCTTGTGATTTTTACTCTCCTTGGAGTGCTGATGGATTGCAGACGTTCTTGATAAATGCTCTTACCCAGCAAACACACAGCTAGCAGATGAACACGGCAATGAACACACTCCTTTATAATTAAAATCTACATTTACTGAGCAGGAAAGGTTCAGCCAGACAGGAGTGACAAGGGCATCCACTATCTCACAGCAGCAGAGCTAGTGATGTCATCCTAGCGCAAAGATGACATCACAGCCCTCTGCAGAGATGGTCTTTCTGGACTATTTCACTAGTTGGTGCAAAACAGCCTCTGTAATTAGCAGAAACACACAGTATGGTCCACAGAGATGATCCCAGCTCCAGTGCTCTTGTGGACTACTTCTCACAGAATCACAGAATCACAATGTTAGAGATTGGAAGGGACCTTGAAAGATCATCTAGTCCAATCCCCCTGCCGGAGCAGGACACCTAGATCAGATCACCGATTCTGTTGGACTTCTTACTCTTATGGTGGAAGAGTAAGCCGTAATCCCAGCTCTGACCAAGACTCTGGGACAAGAAGGGTGGAAGATCACATCCACCTGCCCAAGAGATGGAAACTTTGACATCAAACACCAAATAGCAGCCTTGAAACCCTGCATATTCAAAAGAAAGGGTATACTGTGAAATATTCAGATGTTCACAAGTCCGACATCGCTGTTTCTTCCTCTTCTCTTCCCACTGCCATCGATGGCCAAGAAGAGACCTCCAGTAGGGTCGGCTAAGGCCACTGACAGCCTGAGAGGACGTGCCATTCATCAGGGTCATCTTCTGCAAGGGAACAAAACAGAGAAGGAAAATCCTGTAATCAAAAGCCACTTTCCCAACTCTATTTGCTGAGCACATTTGTTAAATAGACTTTGGAAACTAAATAGTGCGTTTATGAAGAGGACTCTGGTTTTATTTGATAACATAAAGCTTCCCGGTCAGGGGCTCAAACCTTGTAAAATCTATGACTTGCCAGATTTGGGAGTAGATGTACAACTGTTCGATGTAGCTCATTATGGTCCAGGGAACCACTGGGTCTGGAAGAGTGTAACCCCCAAGAACTGACCTGAGAAAAGCCTGCTCCAAACATACCAGTGCATTTTATGAAATCTGCAAGGTCTCATGGACTTAAATCCCTTGTCTCCAAAGTGTCCTGTTCAATTAACCTCAAAACTTTCTAAAATAAAGCTGACTTTTGGCAGAAGTCCTTGGAGGGAAACTTCAGGACAGAAAAGTTTAGAAAACATTTAAAACAAAAACTAAAATGGCCAACTCTGCAAAACGGAGCTGTTACCACAGCTGCAAAATCATTTATCAAGTGCTAGAAGCATGCTTGATGTGTCCAAAACCAGGCAGACACCTTTCCCAGAGACTCACCAGCCTCTCACAGCTGTTAGGACTGAGCGGAGCAGCCAGCAGCAGCACACAGTGTCGGTGAAAAATCAGATTAAGAATTTCTTGCCTTTGCTTGAGGGTAATAAGGCATCGCATTATGAGCTAGGGAGAGGCAAAAGCATTTAAGAATTCTATTGTCTGTACAGAATTACCAGGTAATCTTTCTAATCTAGAACAATGAGTCTAAAGACTTTGCTCTTGAAGTTTAATAATCCTCTTATTGAAACAAAGGCAGTTTATTCCTTCTCATTTGACGTCTCTCAGGCAATGGCCACTGTAGATGAGCTTTTCAGGATCTTTCTGCTTTTGCAGACAGGTGATAGAGGTTGAATTCTATTTTTTTTTTTTTAATCAGTACCATTTTACTGTCATTCATGCAGACTGAACTGTAATTGACATTTTTCCACCCCCCCCCGCTGTCAATATGAGGACAGTTGGAATGGGGAAGGGAACTGCATGCTGCCTTCAGCTCTGTATTTATCCACAGCTTTTTGTTGGAGCAAGATACAAACATACATCACCATATGCTTTAGGTAAAAACAAGAGCTTGCCAACTCAAGCAGGCTGGGAATTTTCCATCCACAGAAAGAGTAATCTCAGCAATAAAAAAAAAGGATTGTCTTTGGGGGCAAAAAGGGAATTTCACCTAAAACATTCACTTTTCTTTTCATTCCCCTTAAATCAAAAATCAGCATTTCCTTGAACTTAATCCAATGTCAGTGTTAAGTTGCATGACTTCAGGCCACTGTTTGCTTCCTAGGACTGCAGCTTTGGGTGCCACTCATTCGTAGCCTTTCCAAAATAAACAGGAGAGCCGAGTGGTTGATCACCAAGTCCCAAAGGGCACATGGACTCAAGAGGCAATTTGCAGAGGACAGCTCCATAGTGAGCATTAAACATAACAACCCAGAAAGAAGCTGTGGATGCCCCATGCCTGGAGGGGTTCAAGGCCAGGCTGGATGAGGCTTTGGGCAACCTGGGCTGGTGGGAGGTGTCTCTGCCCATGGCAGGGGGTGGCACTGGATGATCTCTAAGGTCCTTTCCAACCCAAACCATTCTGTGAGTCTATGATTCTATTCTCTCCATAAAACATCCACTGATGATGGTTGCTGGAGACCAAGTGTGGAGCTGCTTGAACCTTCTCTCTGCCCAGCATGGCCATTCTCATGGTGCTTGCATCAAGCCAGCTCAGCTCTTTCTCATGGCAGACATTCTCATGGGAGACATTGCCTGGGCAAGAGTCCAGAGCATGAAAATATGACATATAAAGTTATCCCCGTCCCCTCTGGGTGCACAGCTCAGTGAGCTGGAACCTTGAGCTCAGCAACCCAAAAAGGAATCCTGAAATATTAAAACACTTTTGTTAAAGGTACCTAAAGGAAACACTCTGGCAAGCTTAACTAAATAAAGAAAAAAAAAAAAGTGTCATACTCCTTTTTTTTTTTTTTTTAGGTCTGAATTTTCAGTCAGGACAAAGAGCAATATTAAAGTCTCAGAAACAATGTCCTGGAAGGGAAACCTTTCACAGAGCTCTGATAGCAAAATCAAACCCTCCACTGCACACACAAATTTCCACAGCCTAGAGATCAGAGGGAAAGCAAACCGCATGTGACAGCTATTCATCACATCGCTTAACGCCTGGCTGGGCAGTCCATGGGCACAGCTACAGGGCATGGGCAGGAGACCCTACACAAACACTGCACCCTGGGATTTGCTTATAAAAATAAAAAGGAAAAAAGTAGTTCCATTTGAAATGGCTGGACAGTGAAACTGAAAAATGGTCTGTCATCAAGTCTGCCAAGAAAATCCCTGGCATTTGTTGTAGATACAAGATTCAAGTCAGTTCAGGGTTGGGGCAGAGCCTGACTTTTAAATTTTTCTCTTTTTTTTTTTTTTCCCCTCCTTAAAAGGGAAGTGATGAATGAAATTAATTTCAGAACATTTCAAAGTTAGGAGAGCAAACAAAGCCAGACTGACCCCTATTTCCAAGGCTTTCAGACACTAACAAACGGCCACTTTTTAAAACCTCAGCTCACAAAGCAGGGACATCTTGGAAAAATCATGGTATAAGAGAGGTTGCAGGAGGGAAAATCCTTTGCTCACTATAGATGCTGAGTGCTCACAACTCCTGGCTCCCAAGTGCCTCATTGAGTTGGAAAGAACTGTTAAGTACCATTCACAAAACCAGCTGTCTCTCTTTAAAAGAGGGAAAGCTACAGTAGGAAAATAAACACAAAGAACTCTTGTTCACTGCAGAGCCTCGAAAAAATTGCATTTAAAGCCCCTTGGGAAGCCAAGCTATGGGAGTATCAGCAGTAGGACTCCATCTGCTATGGATTGTGCAGTATCTTCAGCAAACTAAAGGGTCATTTGAGCCCTGTGTGCTGTCCCAAAGGCCACCAGCAGCCAGCCAGGGCACATAACAGCTCTGCATCCCTGACATCCCAGGACTGTATTGCTCAGGGACATCCATTGCACACTGTATTCCATTAGGGACAGCTCGTGTCTTTGCGTTAAATAATCCTTGATGGATTTTTCTTTCCCATATTTAAAAGTCATAAAATCGTCTGGGTTGGAAGGGACCTTAAAGATCATCGAGTCCCCCCCCCTGCCATGGGCAGGGACACCTCCCACTAGCCCAGGTTGCCCAAAGCCTCATCCAGCCTGGCCTTGAACCCCTCCAGGGATGGGGCATCCACAATTTCCCTGGGCAACCTGGGCCACTGCCTCACCAGCCTCACAGAAAAAAATTCCTCATCTCAATCTCCCCTCTTTCAGCTTAAAGCGGGAGAGGAACTAACCAATTGTAATTAAGAAGAGATAAGAACGCACCAATTATAATTAGAGGGATGGGGCAAAGACAACACAATGAACATTTTGAGCTGGATAAATACCCGATGTGACTGTAACCAGGTGTGCCAGCTTTGTGCATTACCTCCCAGCATCCATCTCTGTGCCAAAATACAATAAAACAATATCTCAACTCCGTGTGGATTGACTCATTGCACACCAGGTGATGGACCCCAATTTTGGGACTACAGCATGGCTCCATGGCTACTTTCAGGATCCATGGGTCCAGCCTTGCCGTGAGGGCAAACAGATCTCACCTGGCATGCTGCAGAGGTAAAAAGAGAAGATCCTGCTGTCTCCAGGTCCCTGATATACTCATGTGGTTGAGCAAAAGGGCTTTTTCTGCTCAGGAAGGATCATGTATGGAGAACGTGAAGTTGTTCACCAGTGGTTTTACTGCACCTGCTAGCCTGACTCAATGTAAAGTTCTCTTCTGGACCAGTTTGGCAGATCCCCCAGACTGACCAAGAAGCAGGA
>NW_010137920.1:9949-40334 GCF_000699245.1 Pterocles gutturalis
TTGCCTCCTCCAGCACCAAGGCAACCATCTGGAGAGCATTAAATGGGCATGAACACAAGCTGGATGGAGCTTCCAGCAAGCTGGCCCTGAAACCACCCCGTCCTCCAGGTTCAGCTGTGATCCAAGGCCTCTCCGATAGAGCCCAGCTGGATAACCCTGCCTGGGAGCTGAGGAGATTGCCAGATTGTGAGAAAGAGCACAGAGCCCAGCGAGATAAGAAAGGTAAAACCAAGGACGGAGGTAGGATTGCTGAGATGTGATAGGTAAGCAGCTCAAAGGTACTAGAGGAAAAACCCACAACATGAGAAGGCAGAAGATCCTAAAGGGGAGAAGACCCAACCCTAGATGGATGGTGGCATCTCAGCAGCGTGGATGATCCATTCCAGCAAGCAGCCAAGGCCAACCCTCCCACCCAACAAGCACCCAGCTGGGCAGCAAAGACCCTTTGGGTGTCTTTCTCCATAGTCAGCACAGCCTTGTAGCTCACGAGTCCTCACTTGGGTGTATCCTGCTCACAGGGTCTCTGTGCATGGCAAAAGTGTCTCAAAAAAGTGCTCCAGGGAGAGAAGGAGGATTAAGAAATACTAAGAAGTGTTTATGTTTTATATTTTTCATGATATCTGGATTTTAAGGTTTTGTTTGTTTTTTTTTTTTTTTTTTTAAATCCATGTCTGAGAGACTGCAAACAAGAAAAGCCAGTCTGAAGTTCAGAAACATGCTAACAGAGGAATACTGGAAATGCAAATTAAAAAGGGAAGAGAGCAGGACATGTTCCAACAAGCTGCTCTGCTTCTCAAGCCTGTGATGACAGAGAAAGGAAAGTCAGATCTGAGCCAGGTGTTGAGGCAACACGCTCATCAGAAAGAAATACAGGGAGCTGAAGAAAGGGAGAGAGGACAGCACAAGGTTGATTTTAACTCAGGAGGATGGACAGCATGATCCTCATAGCACAGCACCCTTCCTCACTCATGCAGGAGGTGCCATCCTGTAACAGCAGCTGAGTTACAAATTTAAGGATTCTGGTTGGGTATATTGCTCTCCAAATCATCCCCTAAGAGATCTGATTCTTCAGTAGTTAATCCTTTTTCTTCTCTTCCCTCCCTGAATTTGTGCTGAGGAGAAACTGATCACACACTGATGGGCAGAGCTGCTGCCAGGACAGTCAAGGACTTTCCAGCTTCTCTGCTGTGCCCGTGTCTGCAGGGGCAGGAGAAACTGGGAGGGAGCACAGCCCCAGTGACCAGCCCAGGATTTGACCTTAGGTTTAGGATTGAGACCCAGACTGGCCAATGGTCTGTTCCATCCCATGCACGGCATGGCCAGGATAGGGATGAGACTCTGTCCGGAAGCGCTCTCTCCTGCTCCAGGTTGTCTCCCTCGGGGTTGCCCCTCTCCCAGGGTCATCTTGGTCTCTCAGTCACTCAGGCTCTTATCTCCTTTCCAGGACTGTGGTTTTGGGACTCTCCCTGCTCCAGGATCATTAGCCATGAACAGGCTGAGCCTTGGTCATCGGGTGGTGAGCAGTGTCACTGTGTATCACTCGTTTGTATATTTGTATAGATTACTATTATAATAATCATCATTATTATTATTTTCAATGTTATTGTAGTTTAGTTATTAAATTGTTCTTGTCTCAACCCACAAGTCTCTTTTCCCTTCACCCCTTTAATTCTCTCCCTATCCCTGGGACAAGGGAGGGTGAGAAAGCGGCTCTGTGGCATTGGTAGGGTAAAACCACAACCGCACGGTACCACACTCTGTGGGCAAGAGCCTCGTGTTTCTGTAGACCAGTTACTTTTAGTCCTGTTGATAACTGTCAGATGTTAAGTGCATGGGCTTTCTGTAATGTCAGCAGTGGCCAAGGATGGAGGTATACCCTCTCTTCTCCACCTGGGCTTCATTACTTGCTTGATATTTTAGGCTGTGGTTAGTGCCTAGGGGCTGTTTTTAATCAAAGCTGTACAATACCGAACAGCCTCTGTCCAAAAGAGTAAAGACATGAGAACAGGGAATTTTTGGGACTCACCCAGAAAGCACACTTCTTTGGCCAAGAGTGACGCAGATGAAGAAACTCCCTTGAGATGACACCAGCAGTCCATGGCAGGGGCAGGACCACGACTTCAGTCTCCCAAACAGTAGTGCAGTGCCTATAAAAAATAAAAATAAATTTAAAAAAATCAATCAATCAATCATCCTTCCAGTCTACATAAGCATCCAGTTGCAGTGCCAGAGCCTTAGACGACAGCTCATTAAGCCACATGGGTTTTCACTTTACAAATCTTCCCTATGATTAAATTATTAAAGGTAACGTATAACACCCCGATGCTGACTCAGGTGTTGGGGTTTTTCCCTTTTGGCTGGGTTACTTTTCCTTACCAGTTTTCCCAATCCAATGTTCCACATAGAATCACAAACAGCTGGACCAGCACAAACGAAGAGGAAAAAAGAGGTGGAGGAGAACAGCAGCATTTTAGTTCAGCATTGCCAAAACCTTCCCCTTTGTGCAATGACAGCCTTGCCAACTGCAGGCAGCACAGACAGGACACTTTATGTATTTGAGTCTGAGCAAAAGTCCCTTAAGTATCTGTGGAATAAAACCTTTTTCCCAGCAAAACATAGCTTTTTTTTCCCCTTTTTCTTTCTTTCTTCTTCTTTTTTCTTTTTTTCTTCCCAAACCTAGGGAAATGTCAAAACCAGAGCCCTGTACTCACACCACTGTACTCCAAATTGTTGTGGTTTTTTTTTTTTTTCACAGATGAAATAAGAAATGGAGAGAATCCTCTTCACTCCAGCAGCAATATCATCAAGTCTTCCAGGAAAAGAGTTCAGGTCAAGTGCAGGTCCCAGTCTAGTGCACCAAGCGCTGCGCTTACTCAAAGCGGTTCCTACCTGACGTCTAATCCACTGGTTAACACAGGCTTTGACTTCACAACCGTGTAGGGTACGGCCACAGTTGCTTAGATGCCCCAAGCACCACAAAAATACAGCAGCTGATGAGATGAAACACAGTACAGAACAGGCAAGCAGTTCTCTGCTCCAAAAAAACCCCTAACTCTGAAACAACCCTTATTCTTGACAAAAAGTTTGTGACGAGAAAGTTTTGATTTCATACCATTGAAGAATTACAAGCCAAAAAGAAATGGCTAAACCAGAAAATATCCTGTAGAAACATTGCACTTACCTTGCTGGGGCATCACAATGGTTTATTTAATGTCAGGAAAGAGACACCAGGAAGCAAGTTTCCTGTATTTCCAGTACTTTTGAATTATCCACTTACCAAAAGGCTGAAAACTCTTTTTCCTCCATGCAGTGATCCCAGGCTGACCCCTTCGACCCTGAAACCATTACCTGTATGGTACCACCAACTGGGATGTGCCCAGCACAGCCAGTACAGTGCAAACCCCAGACCAGCATCTCCCAGTCCGCTAGCTTCTGCTTTCCACTTTGGCAAGTAACAAATGAGCTTTTAGCTACTCAGAGGAAACACCTCGAATTACAAAAGTGTTGGGGCGCAGCAATCAGCCCCTCGAACAAATACTCAGCATATATTTTTCATCCTGTAGTTCAGAGGGAATATCGCTGCTGGCACCATTGTACAGCTATGGATCAAATGGATCCTCTATATACAACAAACACAAGAGTTTCAACTCATTTTGTGTGAACAAGCACAGAAGTACATTTTCCCTAAAAAGCAGCAGGAGCAAACACTGAATTTATGCAACCAACCTGGCAAATTCCCATAGGAGTTCAACAGCAACTTTGTGCCTTTTTTTTTTTACCCTAATTATTCTATCCCAAGCAAAAATTTTGCTTATTAGATTAGCAACTAAAAATTGTCCAAACCCCCCAATATTTATATGAGAAACAGGTTTTCTTCTCTTCTGTGTAGTGGCTGAGTTGTCTGCTAGTATTTTAAGAGGGAGCAGCTTTTGAGCTTTAAGACTAAACCCCACATTAATGTGACCTGCAGCATCAGACAGCGCAATCTAAAGCCACCAGCAACACTCTTGCAACAGAACATCAAAGGATCATCATCTCCGGCTCTGAAAGACAAATGCCACAGGCTTGTCTTGACATTTACACAGCAGGAGAAACTGGGAGCTACCCAACGCAGCCCAGCATCCTTGGGTTACATTTCATGCACAGCAGTAGTTCCTCCTCATTGTTTTCTTTCACTGCTTGGGGGAAAACCTGGCAGCAGGGAAGAAAGCCCTACAGTGGCACTGAACAAAAAAACCTTGGGTTTTTTATTTTAAATGCCAATCACCTCAATCTGCTGAGTTTTAGCCTCCTGTTGGTGCCACAGCATGTAGAAGATGCTGGGATTTGGATGCTGCACAGTCACCAGCAGCCAGAGGAATGAAATTTTTCCTGAGGTGAGCTCCTGGACATCACATCTGCAGGGGGTTCACTGCTTTCCCTGCCAGGCTGCTGCTTCTCCTGACACTTGTAGGAACGTCATCGCCTTCCTACTCCCTGCAAAGCCTCGTCCAAGTTGGGGAACAAGTTAGAAAGGGGGGAGATGGGACAGATCCGATGCCAGATGGGAATGGAGGCGTAGAAAGCCAGGCTAGAGTTCGAGTCACAGACCAGGCACCAAGCAGAGTCTGCCTCTGCCTTTTCCCCTCCCTCCCATCAGGTGTTTCTACATATTGAATCAAAACATCATGTTTTACATACAGATAATACGCCTTGAACAGCCTGTTTGCACAATAAAGCTCTTTCAAGGCATCGTGTTTTCAGGAATGGCATCTCAATTGTAGCTTGAATCCAACACATGGATTTATATCCTTTTAAATATTCCAGAATCTTTATGTATTTTATTTTAAACTGTTAGACTAATGATGCTCTCTAACCCATCCTCAAATAAAAACATAAGGAAACTGAAAAGAAATTTAACACTTGATCAGATAGTTATTTTCTCCCCTCCAAAAAGCAAGCTTAAACCAAATCAGGCTGCCTGATTTTAGCTACAAATATTTTTAAAATAGACCCACTCTGTTTCAAGCTGGGACTTTTGCAAATATTTAGCACAAATAGGGACTGAATATCAAACTTTTTACATCAAAACCTTTGAGTAAAGGTTGCCTGCATTCCTTTAATGTGTTCAACCCAAGCATAAAACCTCAGCTCATGGAATTGTGTACCCATCACGTGCAGAGCTGGTGTCAAAGGACCAAATCCCTGGGAGCAGAGCTCTGCAAACCACGCACAGGGTCTCATCCTTCTCCTTTCCATGCAGCCCTGCAGCATAAATCCCTCTTCTACCACCACAGCCCGCGTTCAGCTGTAGGAAAAAACATACATGAGCTGAAGAGAACCAAAGTTTTAGGCAAGAGCTTAAATCCAAGTCACACACACACATCCCCCCAATGGAAAGTGAAGGCAGTACTAATAAAGAAGATCCAGCACTGTAATTAAAGAACTTTTTAGAGTCGTCAAGGTTTTAATTTCAACAGACATTTCTACTATGTTCTCAACATATCTACAGCAAAGTTTACAGCCACTTTGTATCTGTTTTGCTCCCTCCAAAGGGCTGAGCAATTTGAGCCATGATAGTTTTTCTCAGATTTGTTACTTTTTTTTTTGCAATATATTCAACACCACAGCAGCTGGGATTCTGTACACATACAGCATACATCTAAGAATAGCACACAACTCCCAGCACTGTTACTTGTTTCATTAAAAAAAAAATTGATGTAGCAGCCAAGTCCAATTAGCAATTCCAGATGTTTGGCCAGAAGTGCACTCATCACTTAAAATTGGTACAAGTCAACAGATACACAGCAGACATCACACAGTGCTATCCAGTGTCACACGGTTATAACATAAAAGAGGGCTAGTAGAGACATCTGCCCTCCTCCAGGAACCTGTACACAATAGCACTTCCCAAGGCTTTAGCAAAGCATACATGAGACGCCAAGATGCTGTACAGTGCAAGTTCGGTTCTATCATCATATGCAACATGGACAATAGTGCACTTCAACCGGTCGCCACATTCAAGAGTTAGATCGATACAATCAAAATATTGAAGGTACCTATTTCCCTTGTGAAAACTGTGCAAGTTAAGTTCCTTTTCCCTTTTGTTTGGTAAATGGCAGAGTGTTTGCATTGATTGACCCCAAATTTTGAGGAAAGGGGGGGGCCCTCAGTGTCCAGCTTATTACACAAATAGCTATGTGCAAAAGAGCAGAAGCAGGGGGGTCAGCGGGAGTGCAAGGCAGTGTCGGACTGGAGAACCGGAGCTGGGCACTGCCGCGGTGCTTACAGCTCAGGAAGATGCAGGGAACCTGCAAACAGGGTGTCAGGGATTTCACAGGGCAGAATCCAGCAGCTTTCCCCCCTCTAGGAGGAAGCAAGCTGGTCATCAATATTAACTAAGTGAATAAATATGATGAACATGCAGTTAAGCAAAGAACTAGAGTGCTCTGGTGTGTATTACCAGTATCCACCAGCCTGGGAAACACTGGGAATGAGAAGGTTGGAAGGGAATGTGCAAGCAGCCTGACACAAGAGGTCTGTGAACTGTCTTCTCCCAGGAGAAGAGGACACATCTTGTCTCAGCTCCATCACATGCAATACCTTGCAGGATTGCTCCAGATGACATCTCACAAGGATGATTATTTGCAGGTTAACTGAAGCCTCCAGCTCCTGCTGTTGGCAGTGCATACAAGGTGATGCACCGCCGAGGAATGGGGGAAGAAGCTGCTGTGGCTGCTCAGAAGGACACTACCATTTCCACCTGAGGGCTGGGATCCACGCTACCACTAAGCCAAGGCAAGCACACAGCACTTGGGTGGGGATTCAGTCCTGAAACACCAGTTGAAGATGAAATGCCAGCTCCGAGAGAAATTTCTGCCTTTTGTAAGCTGTCACAGCTGGTTACCCAATTTCCTCAGATACCTGCAGTTTGCATGAGAGACTACAGCAGCCAGGCAATTAGATATAAAAAAAAAAACACCAAACCTGCTTTGCATCTCTATTATTTAGCTCAATATATAATTACTATGTTAGGAATGCATAACTTTTAAGTGTGTTTTATGTCTAGTTTGTTATGGGGAAAACTGTGCCTTCTGAATCCATCCCATCGGGGTAGTGATGATGTATTTCAGATGTACAGGAACAGGAGGAATTCTGAATTGGAGAGGGATACAACATCCAGGCAGGTGCAGACATAATTTTAAAAGGGTGAGCAATAATCTGAAGGGCTTCCATTTGCAATATACCCAGAAGGTAGCTCCAGAAGCCAGCATTCGGAGGTGGGAGGAAGCCACGGCCAACTTGTGCTGCCCCTGTTACGCGGAACAGATCACCAACCACCCCGAGCAGCTCTCCCTGCATCAGACTTGATTTAGGGAACAAGACTGTCGCTCTCCAAACCTAAAAAGAAATTGGTATTACAAGTACGGGGAATTATTCTTCTGCCTTAAGTGAATAATGATTTAAAAGGGATCTTTTTACTTTTTTAAGCCAGAGGACTTTAGGACTAAGTTTAGGTTACTCCAGAAGAAAATAATTAAGGAAATAAGGACTGAAGCAAAAGGCATTAAGGTAGCACTTAATCACTATCACATATCTTTATATAGTTTCCTTGGTTATAGAACTTTTTTTTTTTAAGAATATATTTAGTGGTTACATGCTTTTTGCAGATTTCAACTAAAGATCTTGCATTGTCATATCTATCTATCTCTATGTCAAATGGCTTTTAAATAAAGGCAGCTTCAGTCCAAAACAGCAGAAAGTATCACGGAAGCTCAACAGTTCCAAAAAGATCAATGCTGACCTAGCGCAGCTCCATTCATTTCAGGAGAAACAGGCTAACAGCGAATGTTTTTTAAGACAATCCCAGCCATGTGTGCTGTGGCTAATTCAAGTCTTCAGAATTGTGTACAGCTACCAATGGAATCAAGCTGAACCAGTGTCTAGGTAAGTTAGTGTTTCAGACCCACTCCTATCTGCCTTTTTAAAGGTGAAAAAAATTTCTAGCAAAACATCTGATTTTATATTAAAAAAAGCAGATTACAGCCACAGAAACAAAGATCAGCTACGAAATACAAAGTTACTTGGAAAAAAGCTTATCCTAAAGCCTTTAAGCAGTTTTAGCAGCTATAAATGATCTAAACGATGCAAAGTTTCGTAGTGTGATGGCCTCTTAATCTGCAGCAGCTACCTGATATGTTAGATCACCTTAACTTCTGCTTTTGATGTTTCACAAAACACATAGTAAGAGCACGAGAGGAAAAAGCACGCCAGGTGCAGCAGAAATATTTCGTTGAGCTGCAGATGACGTGCTGCTCTTGCACCCTAGCGATGCTGTGAACCTGTCCAAGTGTACAAAACCAGCCAGTGCAGTCCAAAGTTTCAAGAGGGCAGCTTGGCTCTAGTTAAAAGCACAGCTCTGAGCCACTGTTTTGCAAGTAAACACCTCCACCAACTACTTAACTTTTTTGTTTTCCAGGTAGAATTAAAAAAAAGTTGTTATTCCATAGGAGATATTTGTCCACGAGGGACAATTCCACCTGAAGTTCATGACCGAAACATTAGCAGCAGAGTCCCTACTTCAGTTTGGTATTGCACTGAAATTTCTTGCTCTGGTTTGATATTTAACTTACTGCTCCCAAGGCAATGCTTAACACAAAAAACCAAGTGTTAGATGTGAATCACAGAGATTGGTAGAACCTGTAGTTAGATTATACCATTCTCTAGTTTTTCTAAGAAACTAAAGAACTAAGCTGCCTTACTTTTGGAGAGAAAAGTTGCTTCAGACAAAATGCCTTTACCTATCTATACATAACTTCATATTTTAATCCTGATGAGTGTTTAGAGAGCTCAACAAAACCAGAAAAAGTCCAAAATAAATTTGAAACATCCCATCTCTTGGACCCTCCTGGTCAACCATGCAGTTGGGTTCAGCTAAGAGTTCCAGCTTCTGCTGACATTGTACGCAACTTCGAGACAGAAAAGCTGCCAAAAGAGGACACTGTGTCCAGCTGTGTATGTCTTCTGTAAACAAAACAAAAAAATATCCCTTCCAAAAAACAGAGAGGTACATAGTGTGAAGGTTTCAGCAGTGGGAGGACTGAGGGTCAGCTGTACCCCAATTGCTCTGCAATTCATGCACTTTCCATGTTTAGTCTTTAACGTAAAGGGGACTGGAAAGACCTGAGGCAAAGCCCTGCCAGCTCACGCGTTCTCCTGCATCCTATCATCTGTTTCCATCTCTGCTAGCTGCCTCCTCAATGCGTTAACCTTTGCCTGAAGTTCCTTGTTGTAGTTTATAATGTTGATCATTTCTTCATGGGCTTCGTCTAGGAACTTGGAAGGTCTGTTCCATCGAAGAAAGACACCTGAAAGCCCAGAGGCAGCACAAGTCAGAAGGGTTTCTTGTTACAAAGAGGAAACATTATTCATATTCCATCAACTCTCAAGCAATGTACATACAGTTTGTGCATTTTTTCCTTACCCTCTCCCCTAAATAGCATTTAGAAATACTGACCCTCTTCTCTGAGTTCACTATTCTATTAAACAAGGTTAAGAAAAAAAAATAGGGATTTTCATTCCTTTTTTCCTCATATACTGATCAGACCATGTTCAGTCTCCACCCTGGTCAACATGGTCAGTAACGAAGAAAGGGAAGTTTTAGCTGATAATAGAACAAAAGCCTGAAGACTGCTGAACATCTATAGATTAGGCTATATCCCTGCAGAAACACTGTGCTAAGAAGTTAAATGGTCCTAGGAAGGATCCCTGGCAAAGATCAGCATGTCACCAAACTTCAGAAGGAGAAAGTATTATGCCTCTGGGAATGGTACGTGCCAAAAGTATTTTTGGAAGAGATTTAAAAGGGCGTGAGATCACCATCAGCTGAGACAGACTAAGCACAGAGCAAAGACAACAGGAGTGAGCACTTAAGAAGCTGAACCAGTAGCCACAGAACAGATATTGCCTGTAACAGAGAAAGCAAGCCCAGTTTACCTTCCCAGAGCTGCAGGCTCTGCGGGGCGACGGAGGGCCAGATGACAAGGCTGTTGGCCTCAAAAAGAGGATTCTGGAATTTGCTCAGCTCTTCAGACCTGTTCACCCAGGACCACAGGGACATAGTCTTCTGTGGCAGCTTCAGTTTAAACCTAACAAATGCATAGGAACAAGTTAGTTTTCACTTTTATACTGCAAAGACTCATTTTGTTTTGTCAGAACCCCACTGACCAGAATGCCAGCAGCTTTCCCATGTGCTACTAGCCCAGACAATTCAGGCTAATCCCTTCAACACCTCTCACCAATGCAGCACAGGGTGTAAACCTAAAGCACCTTACTCAACCTGGCCAATTACAATTTGTTTGTTGGAGAGATGGGGAAATAAGTTGGGTGAAAGTTAGCCGTCTTCTCCCTAAAGCTGTTCCACTGCCAGGTTTTGAAAGGGATTGAACTCCCGTGTTAGGATGGAGCTGGGCGGTGCAGTCTGCATCAAGACAGGATCATACTGCAGTTCTCGGAGTACATGAAAGCAGTATTATTGCTGGAATTGTGCAATGGGCACGTCTGATTAGGTCCCTCTGGTGGCAGGAAGCATCTGAACACAGAGAGGAAGCAGTGCTGTTTTCCTGGGTCAAACCCACCTCCAGGAGTTACACAGGGGGTCTCTGTTCCTTACCTTCTGCCAAACCTTATTCTGCATTCACCAGCAAACTGAACTGCCATTATACAGGGGGTCTCTGTTCCTTACGTTCTGCCAAACCTCATTCTGCATTCACCAGCAAACTGAACTGCCACCCAGGCAGGAGAAGTGCTGTCCCTGTGACCAGTTCAGCAGCCCCGCAGAAAACAGAAGAGTCTCTTCTAAGCAGAGATTACTTTAAGAGCAGGGAGGTTTACAGGAAGTTTAAAATTGCTCTTCTGATCTGTAATATCACCTCTGTTTTTCCTTTCTACTCATTCAGTGGTCTTCAGTGAAGGAGGAGACCATCAGATGTGGTCTGATGAAGCAAAGCCTTCCTTTCAGGGGGCATCAGGACCACCAAGCTCCAGTCATGTTCCTCCCTGACAGTTAAAGTAAGAACCAGGCTTTCCAGCTCTGGCCTCTGACTGCCTTGACCTTCTCCTCCAGACCTGTGCGGACAAGTTTGCCTCCCACAGCTGTGACTCACATCACTGTTGGACTCTGTTTATGCTTTTAGGGGAAGTTTCTACATAGAAGACTGTATAAACTGGTGACGTGTAGAGATTTTTCAAGGCCACACAGGGAAACAGAAAAGACAGTCTAAGGTATTGGCTGGGACTTGGAGAAAACTAACTCACACTGTCCAAGCCACAGATTGCTTCAGTCACAGTGTCCCACTCATAAGAGGGACAAGCACCCTACCATTGCAGCAGACTAACAGAACTGCAACAAGAGACGCTCACCTGTGCTAGGGGAGACCACACAAGCACCCTCATCCTTTTTCAGACCAAGAGACTTTTTTATTTTTGTCAGATACAGCTGATATTTAACGGGTTCAAAGCAAGCATCCTTACCAACCTTTCATTTTCATTGTTTCCCAGGAAAGTCCCAAACTGTGAAGCATAAGCGTGTTCAAAGAGCATAATGAGGAAGTGTTCGTTGAATTCAAAAGAGCAAGGGAACTGACGAAGGATTTGCCACACACAGTCCAAAAAGAGGAGAAACACCGGAGCCTCCCATTTCTGCTTGCTGTTTGAATAGGCTGACTGGGCACAGCGCTGCTGAAAAGGGTGACCAGCCTGTACATAAGAAAAAGAGTAACGGGATGCGAGTACACATGGCAAAAAGACTTCAAAGCTAGTTCTGTCCACGCAGCTATGCCATTACTACTCTTTTCTACAACTGTAATTTCATCAAGCATCCAGTAAGAAATTGCTAGCAACCATGACCAGCTTTGCTGCTATTTTCAGGCTATGTAAATAGCCCTGTGTCTGATCACTTTACCAGTAACAAACTGGTGCAGGTGCACCAGAGGACCAGGCTGAGGACATTAGCTGCAGAAGGACAAGGAGCAGAACTAAGGTTTTGTGGTTTAGTCTGAATAATACTCTCTAAAAAGATGTTCACCCTGAGCACACAAACCAGGCAGTTTCCCAAAACCAAAAATCTACAATGAGAGGCAGAGGCCCCATGGAGAGACAGAGGTACAAATGACGCTGTGATGATGTTGCTCTTAGGACAAAGACTGTTCACCCCAAGAAAAGCTGCAACAAGGCCCAACCTGTTTGCTGCCTCCCAGGCTGTTTCTCAATACAGTTGTCACTGGAATAGATTGTCATTTTGTCCATAGGCATTTCTTACCTGCAGCCACTCCCTCACAACAAGAGATTCAAAGCCACGGATGGTCCTGCACCTTGGATCCAAGATGATCTGCGCCAGAGAAGTTACCTGGAGTGTTGAGTCAGTTCCTTCAGTCCCATGGACTAACACTGATGCACCTTCCCTGTGAAAAAGGTGGAAAGGAATAAGAGTGTGAATTAGGAAAACACATTCTAAGGACTTACGTGTCCCCGTGGATGCCACTACATCCCATGGACACCAGTGTCGCTACCCTGACAACGCTGAGGTTTTGCTGGCTCTTCACTCCTCCTTCCCACCCCACACGGAAGCATACCACCTTCTCTACCCTGGATCCTCAGCAGCACTAACTTGAACTCTATATCACTTAAGGCTTAGTTTCTTGCTAAGCATTCTGGAAATCCAGAACCTCTGCCATGTTGATGGAAGATGTGCAGCAAAATCTCTTGTGGTTCTCACTATTTTGAATTGGTTCCCCTTTGAGCTGTAGCACGGAAATGCATCTCACAATTTGCTTTTTCATTTATTGTTTTGCCAAGTACTCTGAAATCTTCCCATAAGCACTGCAATAGACATACCATCCACCCAGACGCTCTGCAAAACAATACTATGAGGTTCTTGCTCAAACCTGAGCTTAATTGTATTTGGTCAGGAGAAAGAAAGAAACAGCAGAGCTTGGCCTCCAGAAAGGCAGAAGAGCTAGTGTGCTGAGCAAGGAAGCTTGTCAAAGAGCCAAGCACAAAGGCTTCTCACTCCCCAGCCAGTGCAAGTGAATCAGCAGAACAATCTGAGGAGCTCAGCACCCGGGACATGAAGGTTTTGCACATTGCTAAGGGCCCACACGCTGTCACTCCCCACATTCCAGCAAGGACTGTCCAGGACAGCCGATTCCCTCTCCTCTTTCTCCATCCTAGGCTGTGTTTGGATACAATATCAGAATCTCATCCACAAGCCATACCATCTGCATGGTATTAAATGGCATCCATACTCTTCCCAAACCTTGACCTGATGCCTCACTTCTACCAACATCCTTACACTCAGAAAGGAAATTAACTGCAGGTTGTACTCCTTTATGTGCAGAGACACAACCTGAGCAGCAAAGCATGGGTAAGAAAGATCAATCTACCAAGCAAGCAACCCTGCACACATACCTTCTGAAGTGAAAAGCATAAATATCTATACCTTGAACACTGCAATATCTTGGTCTATAGTCCTACCTCTAAAACAAACCCACTGCCTTTACAGTATATATAATCTTCAGATATTTTCTCTTATCCTTCCCCAGGCAGGAGCAAAGAGGCTGCTTAACAGCCAAAGGCTGACTGCAGCCTGTGCACTCCTCAAAGTGGGGCACACCAGGATAACGCTAGTTTCACCTTTCATCTTTCAGGCCCCAGACCTTTTAAGACACTGCAAGATCCGTCCCAGCCATTCCCTCCCCATCCTTCTCAGCTCAGCTGTGATCTCCAGGTTCTGGATGAGGCAGGCCAGGCATCAAGGCTGAGCTGGCCTCCCGTAGCTCCAGGCAAACCAAAAAAGCAAAGCTGAGGTTAAAAAGGATGAAATTGTCCACTGTCCCAACAAGCCAGAAGAGGCTTGTCACCAATTTTCTCATTATACACACGCGAGAAAGAATTACAGATAAAGCTATTGATCAAGAGCAATCCTTTCCTGGCACAGTCAGTAACCAAACAGGCACCGTCAGTGCTTTTAAAAAGCAGAGCAGGTCGTACTTTAATGCAGTAATGCTGTTTTACCAATGAGACTGCATTTCAGCCTACTTGTCTATCTGTATAACACACTCCCTAGCTGGTATGAAAAACTAGGTTTTTCCCTAGTTTTGAGAAGGGCTTTCTGCTCTCAGAGCCACAAAAAAAAAATCACATTTAGATCCCTGCATTTAGTCTTACAAAGCCTGGCACCTGATACCTAGGTTGTTGCTCTCCAGCAGCCTGAGGTCTGAAGACAAGTTAGCCAAGTCAGCAGCATTTATTAAAGAAATGTCAGGTTAAGAGAGGTCACAAGCACTTATCAGGGATGAACAGAATTGCTCAGATAGGACTATGGGGATAAAGATTTCAGAGGAAAAAAACACTGGCCCAATTCCTGAAGAAAACAAGGAAATGTCTTTGTTTTAATCTCTAGAAGCAAGGTGGAATATTAGAAGCTTTCAGGTGAAAAAAATAGGATTTTTTTTTAAAGACTCTGTGTTCTTACTACAAACAGCATTTCAGATGGGCACATTTTAACCACCTGAACTAGATGATCTACTACCTATTCTTAGTAAAGACATCCTCCCTCAGGCTTGTACTTCTAAAAACACAAGCGTGATTTACTGGAGGAACACTCCTTTAACCATGGTGAACCAGTATCTTGCGTGGGTACAAGCAAGCCAGTTCACAGCAGCCATTTACTAATACTTTAAGTGGAAAAAGAGGTATTTAATAAGGTAACCTGTGAATGAGAAACTCAAGGCTTTCTGAAAAAGCTTTACCGATCAATACACTGAGCAGCTAGACAAGCTGCAGTTAGTATCTCCTTGATGTGAGTCAGCCAGTTGGAAGCTTCCAGTTTACTGAGCCAGCGGTCCATATTGTGCGACTGGTCGTTACAAGCTTCCACGAGTTTGATGAGGCTTTCTTGCAGAATATTAAACCTTTGGGAAAAGCAAAATATTATTGAAAACATAAGCAGTAACGTAGCAACCAGGACAACATACTTCCAGAAATACACTGAGCTCAAAATAAAGCATTTTGAAATAACTGTATATAAATCATAAAGTTATTTTCTCTGTATTACACCAGAGGTTTTGGAGGAGTTTTAACCTGAAGAGCTGCAACAGCCATCTGAAAGCCATCCATCACAAGGATACAACTCCACCGTAACACAGAAAATTTTCAACTAGACTCAACTTCAACGCAGAACCACACTAAGATTAACTTGGTGAATTTCTTAAAAACGTAGGAAAAATGGTGGGGCGGAGAGAACACATTTTGTATCACTTCTGCATTTGTTGCATTACACCCTCAAACCCTGGAAAGCCGGTGTTCAGCACGCAGCTGATAAAACCAGATGCTTCTCTGGTCTTGTTTCACATATGCCTTCCAGGGGCACCGAACTACTGATGGATTAAACAGCACTTAATGCCGATTCCAGCGTGTGCTCAGGTCTAACACAGGATGCAGCTAGCAGATCAGATCTCTGAAAGACTTACAAAGCCAAATTATAATAGCACAAGATATTTAGTCTTTACATATTGTGGTTTATTCATTCCTCTCTATCTGATGCTTATGTCCACCTGTAAAATACTCAATATCAAATTTAAGACCACATAAAAACTTTAGAAGAAGAAACAGATAGTTCAAAGCAGCAGCCAGGAAATTCCTTGGATTAGCTCCTCAAGAGCTGAGCTACAGAGCAATCAGGGGAGCAACTGCTTTCCCGTAGCTCCAGTAACATGCCCATGTAGAAGGATTTCCCAAAACTAAGGCTTAAGAGCAGTTGGACAAGGCCACACTAAAAGTCTGTTTAACTTGGTAACTTGTCTCTAAATGACCAAACAATATTAGATGTCCAGAGAAAAGTACTGGATAAGAGGAGTGGGACTGCCACAGCGCAAATCCTCACTTTCAGAGACAGAGACAGCACAGGGAGATTGCCCGATGTCCAAAACCTGCAGCAGGTTGTTCAGAACAAGGAACCAAACACAGCTTTCCAAAGCCAGGTACCTTCATCACCCACATACCGTGATTTTGCCAAAAAAAGGAACATGACCTTGTTGACAGGAACCAGGATACACAGCCTCTTCTTACAGAAGCTAATATTTTACGGAGCTAGCATGGCTCTGCCAATGCAACCCTAAAGCCAAGCGCAGAGGAGAGCCTGTGTGGTTTCACCCACCTCTCAATACATTTGTGAATCCTCCTCCACTGGGGATAGTGCACTTCTTGTTCAAAGCCCCCTCCTTTGGCCCTGGCCTGCTGGGCGACATTCAAGGACCTCGTATCAATGATGTAGCCACGCTTGCCAGGCCGTAGCGTGGCGTTAATAAGCTTCTCATCTTCTTTACACCGTCTCCCGTTTGTACCTGTAAGAGGCTGGCTACTTCGCATCATGACCTGTGGAGACAACCATGAATCAGGCACTGGAAATGGATATACTTAAGGCTGAATCACTTGATCCTTTGTAGGGACTGAATTTATTTAAAAAACACACTAGAAATCCTTGAATTGAGCAGTCATTTGGCAGGCCACTTTCTAAATTACAGACATCTTCTTAGAGGCTTTATCCCTTTAATTATTCCTGTAGTACCATCTTTGTGAGCCATTCAGCTGGCTTCCTGCTTAGGGCTCCTTTATAAACCAACACTTTCAAGATGGTCACCTTTAAGGTCTCTTCCCCAGTCTGTTTTTAAAACACTCAAGTCATTCATGTGTTAAAGATGCCTATTAGGTACATCAAGAGGCTAGACTAAGTCTGCAGATTTATTAGCTGAGATTTCTCTTTAGTAAATGCCTTTCAATTCAGAAAGCATCCCAGCAGCACAAATAACTCAAACGTGAGGGCAGCCAGTCAGCAACCCCGGCTACGCTGGAGAACTCGAAGTCAGGAGAGCAACATGACAGACAGCATTACTGTCACAAGTTCAAGCACTCCCAGCCAAAAGCTATTATATTCCTCACGCTTGAAACATGCACAATTCGAAGAGATAATTGAATACATCTTCCTGCAATGGTTTTCATTCAAGCTGAGAAAAAGCAGAAAGTGTGACTATTATGAAAGTGGTGGATGGCTGATTTTAAAGCAAAGCAAAAAAAAAAAAGAAGGTATGACAAAGCCAGACTAGACATCCTCTAATTCAGGGCTTACAAATCTTGGCAACAGGAGGTGGGAACACCTTAGAGCATTTGACTCAGAAGCAGGGATCAAGTTTACAAGCTGCAGGTTGAACATCCTGACATCCTCAGAACTGGTTACATCAGCAAGAGGTACAAAGAATTACTCCACAATTTCAAAAAGTGCATTTCTTAATTATAGCCTATCAGTCACTCAATTAGGTTTTGGCTTGTTGACAGCTGGTAAAGTCTGCGCAACAGCAAGGATCTGCGACTCCCGAAACATGTTCTACTGACAGGCTCAGAGAACAGATTGTTCTGATCGCTCCTTCGACAGTTCCACAGCAGAAGCGGTGCTGGCTCTGGGAACACTCGCTGTCATCACGACTCTGTTACGAAGGAACCAGCCCACCACCCAGAGACAGGACAATGTGGTTTCTGCCATCCTTCCAGCATGAAGCCTTCTGGCAGACAAAGCAAGTAAAGGGTGCCAGCAGGGGCTTTTACATGTCTCATCTTGCTCTTAATGGCTGTGAGCAAGCTCATAACACACACACTCCCAAACAAGTGGATTAATGGCTATTTCTAGGATGGAGATTACTCATTCCTTCATCTCCAGAGGAGAGCCACAAAATTGGTCAGAAGGCTGGAGCACCTCCCCTATGAGGACAGGCTGAGAGAGTTGGGGTTGTTCAGCCTGGAGAAGAGAAGGCACCGGGGGACCTAACAGCAGCCTTCCAGTGCTGAAAGGGGGCTACAGGAGAGATGGGGAGGGACTCTATCAGGGGTGGAGTGAGAGGACAAGGGGTAACAGTATAAGCTGAAAGAGGGGAGATTTAGACTAGATATTAGGAAGAAATTTTTCCCAGTGAGGGTGGTGAGGCAGTGGCCCAGGTTGCCCAGAGAAGCTGTGGATGCCCCATCCCTGGAGGGGTTCAAGGCCAGGCTGGATGAGGCTTTGAGCAACCTGGGCTGGTGGGAGGTGTCCCTGCCCCTGGCAGGGGGGGGGGACTGAAAGATCTCTAAGGGTCCATCCAACCCAAACCATTCTGTGATTCTATGATCCAGAACCAGTTTCACTGCAAACACTTCATAAGTTGGAAAATAAAAGGAGTGAACATCTCATGAACTGTCTTAAGTCTAGAGCACAAGTTGTTTTTTTTTTTCATTAAATTAACAGATCCACACACTTCCTTCAGGTACAACCATTACACAAAAGCATCTTACCATCCCATTCTTCTTATGGTAATAGCTGAGGACTGGGAAGCGACTGCCGTGGCGAAACATAGCAACTTTGCGAAGCGCTTCGTCATCGATGGATTTGGGGACAATGACAACTGGAGGGTAGGAGGGACAGACAGAGAATTCCTTATTGATGCAGCTTAGACGCCATTCATCTGTCTGAAATAGATAAGAACATGTAGGCTTTGGGTCAAAAACCAGAATAACAGCATAATATACTGGGGAAGAGAAACTTCTGTATTCGGAATAAAGCACGCACAGAGCGATATTGGTGATCTATTCCATTTGCAGCACAGATAAAAGCTCAGTTGTCACTATTGGCATAATCACTTTTGTTCATCCAGGAATCTGGACCTTCTCTAACAGCATAATTACACTCATCAGTCAGATCAAATCCAGCACTGTATCCTGTCTCTAACAGAAATGTGGCAAAAGAGATGCTATTCAAGAAAAACAAACAAGCCTGGCCACTGTCTGCAGTGCACTCCTCATCCCCTGCCTCTCAAATGTTGTATTACAGATATTAGAAGGTATATCTCTGCCTAGTCCTTTTACTGTCTCTTTATATGTCTGCTGACGAATTAATTTTTTTTCCCCACAGCTCTTGATACTGCCTGCAATCACAGTATCTTGTTGCAGCAGCTCCCAGAAGCTCATTATCCAGCAGATAAAGCTCGTAGGCAACGGATGAAATCATCAGGCGACTCTGGTTCTTCAGGTGCAAGATTTGTTGAACAAGAGTTCCCTGTCTGGTCTACCCACATCCTCAACAAAGAGCACAAAATACATCCACGTGGTCAGAAATGAGTGATTGTGGCTTTTAATTATTTCACAGACACAGCAGACAACATAACTTACTGCACTTGTAGATAGCTTTAATCTCACTGGGAGGAAGAGGATGGTATGTCTCTCTCGGGGAGACCCCAGAACAGCAATGTATTCCTACATCAGCAGATTTAGGGAAAAAAGGTTGATTTAAACGGAGGTAATATGGGCTCAAACCTCTATCTGTGCTGAGAGCAGAGTTAGGAACACTGTCCACAAGACAAAGTTAGCCAAGAAAGGCAAAAATGTCCACCATCTCCAGGTGATGAAGCTACTTTGAAGTTAAAATTGCAATTTAAACTGTTCCTCCACAAGCACCTCCTGGAACCAGCGCAGCATCTAAGCACAAAGGTCTCATCATGAACTCCTCTTATATAAATTTTCAGCTTCCAACAGCCAAAACGCTTGTGAAAGAAGCACTGAATATTGGCAGCCTGCACCCGAGCAGGCACTTGGCACAAGAGCTCAGCCTACCTGATACTGAGGGTCAGACACAGGACTTGGCTCCATCTCAGGCAAAACCAAAGGACAACGAGTGGCCTCGCTGACAAAGAGCCCTCACTTACCGAAATCCAGGCTGGAAGAGCTGCCACTGCCCTAACTGCAGCCCTGGACAAGCCCAGCCTTCATGGAGGGGTTGCTGCTTCTGGGCTGGTAGCACACCACTGCCTCCTTTGTTAAGGACACCATCCACGTACATCAAGTGGCCAGGAGGTATATATTTTCCCCTGGGGACACGCAGCAGAACCTTGCTGAAAGTTCGGCAGGGAACCAAGCTCATGGTCCCCAACAGCATGACAGTGGCTTGGCGAGGCTGCCTCTTCAGTCAGCGCATTCTTATCCTGTGTTCCTTTTGGCCAACAAAACCTGCTGGCAGAAGCCTTGATGGGGAAAACAACCCAGAAGCCTCTACAACATGTTTTGATTTTAGATTTTGAAATGTAGCAGTAGAATGGCAGTCAAATTTGCCTGGAAGAGCTCCAGACACAAAGAAGTCAAAATGAAATATAAAAACCTTTTGAGGAGGAACAGGCAGCTGCTATCAAGGTATTTTTTTTATTTTTAGTCCCTACACACTGACATTACATGTGTGAGACAGCAAACAAGACCTTAAGTAACTCCTGAGCTGAGGCATTTTCGGTACAGACTGGGAGGTGGCGTGTGCCACCGCAGCAGGCAGAGACCTCACGCAGATGCCATTAAAACCTCTGCTCATTTGTGCTCTAAAAGTTTCAGTTAGATAAAAAGTAGGAGGATAAAGCAGCTATTGCAGAAAGCAAGAGAAGAGCATGACAGTTAAATTAGGGAGTAACAGAACACACAAAAACCCACCTCAATTCAGGAAGGCTGGTTTAGTATCTGTTAATTACACAGCTCTGATCAGGAGTAGATCTCTCTTCCTCTTTCCTTCCTTCCAGAGGCTTACTACCTCTTGACTGGTACCTGGTTATAATCTGACTGGCTCACTGGTCCACTGGAAAATTAGGATCAATTTAGAAAGGTTTTCTAGAAATGAAGCCTTCCCATCAGCTGAAGAAGCTGATCTGATTCACAACATTATTTCAGCAGCAGCAGATCCAAGGCATGGCATGCGTGGAGTAGGAGACAGCAGAATTGTCCCTTTTGGGGGCAGCCTACGAAAAAGAACCCTAAAAAGCAGAGGTTCTCCCAGACGCAAAGTTAAATTGCCTCCGGCAATCACATCATAGGTGAAGATGAAAGAAAGCCTCGATCACATCAGGGAGGCTGCCTGGTCACAGCTCATGCTCTTAATGCACCAACAATGATTTTTTTCTTTTTAATAACTTTTGAGTGTATCTGTGTTAAATTACAGATTTCCTATGATGGAGTGCAATTTGTTTACAATGAAAAAAAACATGCATGGATATAGAATACAACTGATAAATACCTCACTGCCACACAGGATGTAGAAAAGGCAAACTCAGAACTCGGGGGAATGCTTTTTGAGACACTGGCTGTCACTGATATCACCAGTATGAACAGGAATGGAAGAGTATCAACCTGATTTATCTCCCACTTTGGTAACTACACTCTGCCCATAACCTCCTCTCCTCCCCATTTATAACACGAGAGGGATGATACTGTTGTGTCATCCAGTTATCATTTGCTGTTACATGGGAGGGAGGAGCACGGCAGCAATCAGCATCATTTGTCTTCTATAGCACAGAACATGTAGCTGCTTGTGCAGAGATCCAGTAACCTCTGCAATGCCAGCTTCAGATTGCTAAAATATACTCCAATGTGAACCAGATGAGAGTAAAACCAAACCATGAAAGTCCCTTCTTGGCTTTTGCTTGAGGTATGTCTGCAATTTGGAAGGAAAAATTGCCACCACTAACTAGAAAAGCAAGATAAGAACAATTCAACCATGTGCAGCAGTAGACGCAGATACACGAAGCAGTAAGGACTGCAGGGAAAGGGAAGAGGTGGACTTCAGATACTGCCAAATAAATATGCTGCATGAAACTCAGAGAAAGAACAAAGTTAACATCTACTTCTCCCAGCAAGAGATCTGTACTTTAAGGAACCAGAAAAAGTTAACTCCAGTTAAGGCTAAAAGCAGCAAAGGATTAGGGATTGAGCAGAAAGAAGAAAGGACTCCAAAGAAAAAAGTGACCAGAAGTATCTTCTTAAATACAGTCCAGGATTAACTTTTACATTTCCACTTTTCTTGTCCTCGTACTTGTTTAGGGATACTGATTTTTCAAATGTAACCATTATCCCTTCTCCCAAAATTTATAATTGCTATGAGTGGTCATTTTCCACAAATCAGTGTGAAACAATTCCAGCTCTACTAATAAGCCCTAAAAGAAGAGTCAAGAAACCAGCAGAGACCTTGAAGGATCCTGCAAAGCAGGAAAAAAAAGGAACAGACAGAAGGCAACAAGCCCTGTTAGTAACAGATTGTGTGTGGACAAGAAGCATAACAACAGATGCAGGCAAAGATTGATGCCTGTCTGATAAGAGCAAAAAATATGGGCTATCCACACCATCGCAAACAGAGCCCAAAATCAGAAAATTCAGGAGTTTTACAAGCAGCTCCTGGACAGTAGATAAAGTACAGCTAGCTGAACTGTCCAGAACCCTGAGCTCTTTCCTACAACAAAATAGAAAGGGGAAAAAAAGGAAATGAAGGAAGTGAATTTGGTGGCAATGAAATACCTACATGTTAATTACACTGTTACTGTATAAGCTTTTATTAAAGTTAAGTGAAGAGGAAACTGATTTTCCAAAGTTGCAGTATCCTGCAGTTGGAGAAGCTGGCAGAAGAGAAACTGCTCCACCCTCACCTATTACCTCTTCTCCGACTCCTCAGAAAAACACGAAACCCCTTGTGTGTACTGGAATTCCATTCAGCCACTCGCTACTCATGTGGTAGGTAGTACAGTGAAGAACACAAATTTTTTACACATTTCACCTGACATACCTAAAATACATCCAGATCTCATGGATGACCCCATGCTTCAAGCAAAAACACAACACACATCACCAAAAGCTGGATGAGCACACCTTAACCATCCTGTGCATCTTTTACTCCATGCGTATATTTGTCTGCAGTATCTTTAAAGTCTCACCTTGCAGTACAATAATTTGGAGCCTGAAGGCACTGTGGAGTTTTTGCTGTGACATTCAGTGAAATGTTGAGCTGATTTCTTCATATGACTTAATCCTCAGCTGAACTACTCTGTTGATATGTTGGATTTATCATGAAATAGATGTTTGACAAAAGCCCAGCTGACTCGTCCCGAGAAAACAAACAGGGAACACGCACACAGCAACAGCCATCGGCGAGTGGCAGCCTGCTGGAACTTGGTAACTGCTCCATCTTCTTAGGTCAAATGAATCATTTGTCTCAGCAGCTCTTCCCTTAACACCTTCCTGGACTAAACGCAAGAATGCTGTGATAGACAGGGACCCGGACAGGCTGGAGAGGTGGGCCTGTGGAAACCTCCGCAAGTTCAACAAGGCCAAGTGCAAGGTGCTGCATGTGGGTCAGGCAATCCCAAGGACAAACACAGGCTGGGAGGAGAGCAGATAGAGAGCAGCTCTGCCAAGAAAGACTTGGGGGAGCTGGCTGATGAGAAGCTGAACACGAGCCAGCAGTGTGCACTTTCAGCCCAGAAACCCCCCGTGTCCTGGGGCATCCCCAGCAGCGTGAGCAGCAGGGCGAGGGAGGGGATTGTCCCCCTCTGCTCCGCTCTGGTGAGACCCCCCCTGGGAGATACCCAGTGAAAGTACTTGCAGTCATACAGGGCCACAAAAACACCTGCAATCACAGGACCACAGAAACGATCAGTGGACTGGAGCACCTCCCGTCCAAGAGAGAGAGAGTTGGGGTTGTTCAGCCTGGAGAAGAGAAGGCTCCGGGGAGATCTTCCAGCACCTTCCAGTGCTGAAAGGGGGCTACAGGAGAGATGGGGGGCTCTGGATCAGGGGGTGCAGGGACAGGACGAGGGGGAATAGGTTTAAGCTGCAAGAGGGGAGATTGAGATGAGATGTGAGGAAGAAATGTTTTCCTGTGCGGGGGGTGAGGCAGTGGCCCAGGGTGCCCAGAGAAGCTGTGGATGCCCCATCCCTGGAGGGGTTCAAGGCCAGGCTGGATGAGGCTTTGGGCAACCTGGGCTGGTGGGAGGTGTCCCTGCCCATGGCAGGGGGTGGCACTGGATGGGCTGTAAGGTCCCTTCCAGCCCAAACCATTCTGGGATTCCATAGAAGCCTCCCTAACCCAGGAATTGAGCTGCAGGGGTAAAGCGCTCAAGTGCTTGCTATCAAATTCTAGGAGCAATGCTACATGACACTGTCAGATCTATGCAATGCAGTGAATTTTTTTTTTATCTTAACTTTTATAGTTTAACTTTGTCATTGTACAATGTGTCCATTTCAAAACAACTCCCTTGCAGCAGACAATTTTGGAATTAGTACATTATAGAGCTGCTGGGTGAGTGAAATGCTGTTTTTGACAAGCTGTTACCACACTGGGGAAGGTAAGGCATAACAGATCCAGATGGATGATTTACCAGAGTGGGAGGTAACCTTCTGAATTCCACTCATTTGACCAATTTTTTTTTTTTCTCCGATAAGTCATTTACTTGTTCTACCCTGTCACATAAAAAAGTTTAGTAACAGAACAAGAAATACTTGGTCAACAATATTTTCATCTGTAGTTCAGGAAAAGTCACTGAACATGGCTTTTGTCACCATTTCTTTAAAAAGGAGTTACATCTGAAGTTTCAGATTAAAAGCTAAGAATTAAATCAACAACTGTTAGACACGCACATATTAAAGAAATGAATTATTGGCCTTGAAGCGTAGCTCCATAAAGTAATTAGGTTTTTAAATGTAAGCTGTCCAAGGAGCACATGACCAGAAAGCCAAGAGATCCACAAATAAGCTATCAGTGAACTTTTAAACTCTGGGGAAAAAAAAGCAGCATATCAACAGATTCATGTTAGCACCTGCGTGCTGGTAAATACAACCACCAGAAGTGATTCAATTCCTGGAATCTAAAATAAGGATTTTCAGCTATACGTAGAAAGCAAAATGTGAACAGAAACAGACCTGTCTCCTGCAATCGTTCCCTAAGCTCTGCGGGATTTCCTTCAGTCCTGCTCTCACACTCCTCCCTTCTCACCAGCTAGCACTCCAGCTTCTGGGCTTTTGATTTTCATCAGAATGCCTGCAAGCTTGCTCTGCTGGGCTGGGAAAGCATCTGCTGCCCTGTGCCCAAAGAAGAGAGCACTCTGCTTACATCTGACTTTCCCAGATGAGATTAAAACCAAAACCGTGGTGCCAGTTACCACAGGAGGGCAGTTATATGTCTTGTGACAGTAGATGAAGATGAGATATGCAAGAGTACTCCAATTATGAGACAAAAATAGAAGGATTCCTGAACTCCTTTAATTTTCTAGTGATTTCATCAGATGAATCTGGTCAAGCTAATAATATTATTCAGTTATTAGTCATCAACAGGAAGTGATAAATGCTGCAGACAAAAGAAAAAAAATCAATTTCCTTTGATGCTGCATTAATGGATGTGGTCTCAGAAACCTACGATGATGCAGCAAGTGCACTTATATTTAATGTGAAACAAAGACTTGGAACACAGAGATGCTAACCCAAGGCACTGTTAAAAGAGGCTCCTGTAACCGAGCCAGTTCCCACTATGTCAAATCCACCTTTAGAAAATGAAGTTTGAATAACAGACACAACAGGCAATGCCACAAGAACAATTCCTACCCTGCAGGCACCAAAATAACATCAACGTGTGCTCACAGCACCTGGAAGAACACAATTGGAAATTCCCTGCTGTCTGAACACTCACAATATTTCCCCACCATGGACTAGAGCAAAGAGTATTTCAAATTTGGCATCTTGACTATTGTCATCTTCCCAGACAGCTCTGAAATCCTTAGCAATTTTTTATTTTTTTTTAAACTGCCTCATTTCAATTAAGGGCTTGACAAAGATTCATCCCACTCCACTTCAGAGGCAAAGTTAACTAGAACAAACCCAAGGCAAAGGTCCTGCGTTTGTTGTCACAATAAGGGGGTCTACATCCAAAGGACAAGAACATTTCCCATCTTCCTGTTGTCCCAGGTAACTTTCAAATAGGTCTCAAAACTCCATTTGCAGAACACAAGCACTAAAGAGGAATATTTAGCACAGAAACAGACACACCTGACGGAAATACAGGATTTCCACTCCAGACACTACTGACATTAATATTTCACCAATTACTTGCACAAGTACATCCAAGTGCTGTGAAAATCCTGAAGATCCAACTTACCATTGAACTGAGTAGCTCAAATTCTTGGTCAGGCAGAAAAGAGCGCCAGCCGTCTTCAATAATTTCAAACATGGGCCGGTAGAAGAAGGGATACATGAGAGTGACAGAATCCAAGGTGGAAAGCGCCTGTGCGGGCAAGGGAGATAAAAATCTATTTAACTAACTGCTATTTTATTCCAAAAAACAGAGCAAATATTGTTTTCCTCTAATATTGGCAATGCACACTTAAGCCACCCCAAAGTACGCAACCATTAAGCTCAAAATATGAAGTAACCCGCAGGGTAGCTTAACATAGACAAAAAAAGAAGCACCACAAACACAAGCAACTGATAACAGACAATCGAACTGCAACTGGGGATTTGTACAGGCAGTATTTCTGCAGGCTACACTATGTAACAGCACAGCCAAGGATGAGAAGATGCACACTAAACAGGTGTAACTAACGGGATATGTCCTATGAGATGCTCTCAACTCAAGAAGTCACTTAATGTTGTTTGAGGCACATGAAACTCAACCAGTCTGATTCAGTTTTGCGTCTTCATGCTCCAGCATAATGAAGCTGAGCTTAATTTTCCCAAATGCTATTGCAAGATACTTGATCAAGAAAAGAAGTGGGGGTTTGTTTGTTTTCTTAAAAAATAAAAATTTACAACCAGGCTCTTCTCTGTGACATCCAGTGACAGGACAAGGGGCAATGGGTTCAATCTGGAACACAGGAGGTTCCACTGGAATAGGAGGAAAAACTTCTTCACGGTGAGGGTGACAGAGCACTGGAACAGGCTGCCCAGAGAGGGTGTGGAGTCTCCTTCTCTGGAGACATTCAAAGCCCGCCTGGATGCGTTCTTGTGTGATCTGATCTAGGTGTCCTGCTCCGGCAGGGGGATTGGACTAGATGATCTTTCGAGGTCCCTTCCAATCTCTAACATTGTGATTCTGTGCAACAGCAATATTTAACAATTGAAAGGAAATATCCCACAATTCGCCCTCCAGAACAGCAATGAAAACCTTCATAACTGGCAAAAAAAAAAAGCTGTGAAGGTTGGGGTCTGATCAAGCCCTGAGAACACAGGTGCTATTTATCATGATGAATTCTTACCTCTATAGAGCTAGTGATGTTCAAACACTCCTCCATCCCAGGGATATCCAGCTGAATAATTCGCAGATCTTTGCATTTTATAATGATGGTACCCAATGAGCCCACAAACCTACAGCAAGACATGAAAAAGAAAGTCTCTTAAAAACAGGATCTTTCAAGGTATAACGAGAACGAGGTATTTTAGCTCTTCCCACAACGTATGCCTACAAGACATAATTCCTTTAGTAGTACTTTGCCTGCAATATCATCTTTCCAGTAAATAATTCAAAAAACCCAACCCCTCTAGTTGGTATTTGCAAGTTGACCTCCACTTTTCTTTTTTTAATTCCATCCTTGTGATATGGCAGCGAGTGGAATAAGTATTACAAGATGAAGAGGTTTCCCTCCTAGCTTTGCTTTAAAATATGAAAGAAAAGGTACGCTGAGGTATTTTCTGACAGTTTCAGCTCCAAGTTTCCAGTTTCATTAATGTGCTGAGACTTTGAAGATTGCTAAAAACATTTTAGTTGAGTTTAATTTTAATAATAACACTTCAGTCTGGCTACATCACACTCCTTTGTTTTTAACAAGAAAGTTTGGTTTCTGACACCTGCAGTCCCACAGAGACATTTGCTCTGCAGACCTCAGAAGTTAAGGTCTTATCACTGCTCATTAGAGTCCAAGTCAACCCAGAAAAAGCTCAACTTGACAAACCAAACACAGGTCACAGACCTCCTCTCCAGTCTTCCTACCTATGGGAAAGGGAAAGAAGGATGATGCCTGAACAGAAACGGAATGTTTTCTTTACTTAGACCACGCACACACAAGGGCAGATAATCCTCCACAAGCAGACCTGCTGCAAAGCTTTGGGTTGCTTCACCTGTGCTACAAAAAGGTGCCTGTAATTAATTTTAGAATTATTATTACAGCTTTTCTGTGCAGACAAAGGTTGACATGCAGAACCAATTCTAATTTGGGTAGTGGTGAAGGAAGAGCTACAGGCGTTTTGACAGGCAAGTTCTGCAGCTCCAGCAGAGACAGCCCGTGCGGCGCTTGCCCTCGCTGCTGCGCTATTTCACGGATCTCCAGCGTAGTAACACAGTGCAGCTACAAAGCATCACCAGGGCTGCGTCTCCTTTCCACGTTTCTTTAAGAAAAAATAAAGACCACAGGAGATCACGAGAGACTGTTCCACTCCTCAACAAACTCTACAGGTCATATTTAAGTTGCCTAAAAAGAACATTTAAGAAGTGGTTTGATGACCACCTGATAATTAGGGAAAACACTGTTTTGTACGAAAGACACTCGTATCGTGAAAGAGGGAGAACAGATCTGGTACAATGTCACAGTTGTTGTGCACTAACAACCTGAAGCAGTGCCAAACCAGACCTTTCTACAACCTTTACTGGTTTAAGAGCCTTGTTATTCCATTCTCTCCAGCACCGTGAACATACTTTTCTCCTTTCATATGGCAGAGTTTCATTTCAGTTACAATCACAGAAGGAGATGTCTCCTCTAGAGACCTTGTAGAAACTAGGGCTGGCAATAAAGGCTGGGAGTATCTGCAGACATAGCTAGCTGTTATAAATCATATACTGAGCTAGCAATGCACTACTTCTTCGCCATAACTTCAAATGTTCCTTGCTCATCTGGTACTAACTTACATTGTAACTGCAACTAAGCTCATTAAAAATAAAAAAAAAAGGAAAGAAAAGCTTGTCCGTAATGATTTTCAGAACAGAGCCATCGCTGGTTTTGTACAAGCAGTAAGGAGGGCGAGGGCAAACTGCCCCGATGACTGAGCAGCACTAGATGGGAACAGATCTCCTGAGGTTTCCACCACTCTGTTCCTCTCCACCCTCAGGCCACGATGCTGCATTTCGCAGAAACACTCTGAGAAATAAGGAACATGGGAACAAACTTAATCAGCGTCTGTACTTCACCCATTCTCAGATTCTGAGGCAACCTGATGTTTTTAATTTGCTGCTGCTTGATTGTTCCAGTTTTGCTGGCAGCAAGGAAATCTGTCTTCCAGGTTGCTTTAAAAGGCAAGGAAAACAGAGGATTGGCTTTGTAACTAACAAAAAAAAATATTATGAGCAAACTGAAAAAAAAGGACCAAGGTAAAGAACCAGAAAGCAATGACCAAGCGAGATGGGACTGCCACTCAACAAGGGAAGCATGATGGGGCAACAGTATGTGTAAAGCAGATGGAAGGAACGGTAAGAAGATTCATCTCTGAAGTCCCTGTAACAAAAAGGCAAGAAAAAACTGGAGTGCAGCAGCTACAACTCAGCTTTACCACATTGTTCCCACAAGGAGTATGCTGTTAAAGCATTATTGATTTCCGTAAGCAGCTGGAGGAGTGAGGGCACGAAGATGTTGAGCAGTAGGAGACTGATCTGGGGCTGAGAAAGTCTGGAGTACAGTTCTGCCATCAGTTTTTCTGGGTGACCCAAGGCAAATCACTTCATCAGTGCCTCAGCTTCCATCTCTATCGAACAGGGGTAAAGATGTATCCTTTATAAAGTGTTTCGAAAGCTACTGATGAAATCCACTGAACAATTAACAAAAAGCACTGCTGAAAAAGGCATTTAAACATAAAAATTCCAACTCTATGTGTCGTGGGTTAACCCACCACACTATGACAAAAAAAAAAAATTATCTTGAAACCCAACAGTCAAATATCGATTTCAAAACAGAATGAGAATCAACCTGCCCATGCCAATATCCTGCCCCATGCTCTAGGGGACTGTCCTGTCTCCTCTCCAGACCTGGATTTGAAAAGGCTGAGGTGCAAACTAACTGCTTTCCAGCCCATAATGAGACACACACAAGGCGGTACAGGCAGGCAGGGAAACGAGGAGGCATACCTTTTCTCAATCGAATCAATGTTGGAGTGCAGCAGCCACAGCTCCTCGGCGTTATCTTGCCGTCGCGAAGAAAAAATGAGATGATGGCCGGTCAAGCAGAGAGTCCCCTCCACGGGCAGGTAGAAGGGGCGGTGCAGGACAACGTTATCCGCCCGAGGGGTCTTGATCAGCTCCGCAAACTCCATACCTGCCTACAGCAAAGGCAGCGGGCCCGGGGAGGCCTTTCCCACAGAAACCTGCTGGGGAAGCAGGGGCAGAACCTCACCAAGAGGGATGGGATGGGGAGAGCCTGGGGATGGCCTAGAACCGGGGGGAGCCCTGGGGGAGGCCACCGAAGGCGGGCAGGGGCATAACCCAAGGGGGGAGGCAGGGAACGCTGGAAACAGCCCGATTGTAGGGGGGAGAAAGAAGGGAGGAGCTGGGGGACACCAC